>NC_034190.2:22281031-22413531 GCF_002021735.2 Oncorhynchus kisutch
TCCCATGACGTTCCCATGACATTCCCATGACATTCCCATGTCCAGACACGTTACATATATGTTACACGTTATCTAGTGGTAATATTGATCATACAGTGTGTGATGTGATGTCGGATAGCTAGGATGAACCAAAGGGCGTATAGGGAACGGAGTAAGGAAGATATGGAGAATATGGCCGCGAGATGCATTACTTTCTCTCTCTATTTCTTTTCCTCTATCTTTTACTCTCTCACGCTCACACGCAGAAAACACACACACACACACACACACACACACACACACATACTAGCTGATGTTAAACATCTCTTTGTCTGGGTTGATTGCGTAATAACCACAGCGGTCATACACACACACACACACACACACACACACACACACATTAGTCTCTTTCCTATTTTTCTATACCCATATATTCCCTGATTAAACCAACCTTTCACTTCACATCATAACTCTCCTACATATAGTACATCATTCATGACACCCCTATAAACATGTATTCTCTACATACTGTATACACCAGAGGAGGCTGGTGGGAGGAGCTGTAGGAGAAACGGCTCATTGTAATGGCTGGAATGGAATAAATGGAACGGTATCAAACACAAAAGGTTGCAAGATCGAATCCCCGAGCTGACAAGGTAAAAATCTGTCGTTCTGCCTCTGAACAGGCAGTTAACCCACTGTTCCTAGGCCATCATTGAAAATAAGAATTTGTTCTTAACAGACTTGCCTGGTTAAATAAATGTAAAATAAATAAATAAATAAAAACACATCAAACATATTGAAACCATGTTTGACTCTATTCCATATAGAAACCATGTTTGACTCTATTCCATATAGAAACCATGTTTGACTCTATTCCATATAGAAACCATGTTTGACTCCATTCCATATAGAAACCATGTTTGACTCCATTCCATATAGAAACCATGTTTGACTCTATTCCATATAGAAACCATGTTTGACTCCATTCCATATAGAAACCATGTTTGACTCTATTCCATATAGAAACCATGTTTGACTTTATTCCATATAGAAACCATGTTTGACTCTATTCCATATAGAAACCATGTTTGACTCCATTCCATATAGAAACCATGTTTGACTCTATTCCATATAGAAACCATGTTTGACTCTATTCCATATAGAAACCATGTTTGACTCTTTTCCATATAGAAACCATGTTTGACTCCATTCCACATAGAAACCATGTTTGACTCTATTCCATATAGAAACCATGTTTGACTCTATTCCATATAGAAACCATGTTTGACTCTATTCCATATAGAAACCATGTTTGACTCTATTCCATATAGAAACCATGTTTGACTCTATTCCATATAGAAACCATGTTTGACTCTATTCCATATAGAAACCATGTTTGACTCTATTCCATATAGAAACCATGTTTGACTCTATTCCATATAGAAACCATGTTTGACTCTATTCCATATAGAAACCATGTTTGACTCTATTCCATATAGAAACCATGTTTGACTCTATTCCATATAGAAACCATGTTTGACTCTATTCCATATAGAAACCATGTTTGACTCTATTCCATATAGAAACCATGTTTGACTCTATTCCATATAGAAACCATGTTTGACTCCATTCCATATAGAAACCATGTTTGACTCTATTCCATATAGAAACCATGTTTGACTCTATTCCATATAGAAACCATGTTTGACTCCATTCCATATAGAAACCATGTTTGACTCTATTCCATATAGAAACCATGTTTGACTCTATTCCATATAGAAACCATGTTTGACTCTATTCCATATAGAAACCATGTTTGACTCTATTCCATATAGAAACCATGTTTGACTCCATTCCATATAGAAACCATGTTTGACTCCATTCCATATAGAAACCATGTTTGACTCTATTCCATATAGAAACCATGTTTGACTCTATTCCATATAGAAACCATGTTTGACTCTATTCCATATAGAAACCATGTTTGACTCTATTCCATATAGAAACCATGTTTGACTCTATTCCATATAGAAACCATGTTTGACTCTATTCCATATAGAAACCATGTTTGACTCTATTCCATATAGAAACCATGTTTGACTCTATTCCATATAGAAACCATGTTTGACTCCATTCCATATAGAAACCATGTTTGACTCTATTCCATATAGAAACCATGTTTGACTCTATTCCATATAGAAACCATGTTTGACTCTATTCCATATAGAAACCATGTTTGACTCTATTCCATATAGAAACCATGTTTGACTCCATTCCATTTGGGCTCCCGAGTGGTGCAGCGGTCTAAGGCACTGCATCCCAGTGCTAGAGGCGTCACTACAGACCCTGGTTCGATCACGGCTGTATCACAACCGGCCGTGATCGAAAGTCCCATTGGGCGGAGCACAATTGGCCCAGCGTCGTCTGGGTTAGGGGAGGGTTTGGCCAGGGTAGGCCGTCATTGTAAAACATAATTTGTTCTTAACTGACTTGCCTAATTAAATTACAATGAAATAAAAAAAATGTATTACATTCCAGCCATTACAATGAGTTTGTCCTCCTATAGCCCTCCCACCAGCCTCCTCTGGTATACCCCTATATACATATACCTCTATATATACCCATATATACATGTACACAATTCATTTCCTAGATGAGCAGTCAGAGTTGGGTAAGGAAATCAATTTGACTCAAGAAGGAACCAAATTCAACATGAAACTGAATTTGGTAAATTCATTTGACGGTGATGGGACATTATCCCACCCTTCCATGGCTGTGAGTATACAACTCATATGCACAAACGACGCTTGCACACACTAATAAATGTATTAAAGAGTGGTAGACCAAGCATTTGCTTCACTATAAAGGCAAAGGCCCTGTGTAGGCGTGTGTGTGTGTGTTTGCATGTGTCCTCAGACTCACCTGGTGATTCCCCTGGCAGTGGTTGTCGTGGCGATGCAGCCTTCTCTGGGGATACACGTCTCTTCTCTCTCTCTCTCTCTCTCTCTCGCTCTCACCCTCTCTCCCTCTCTCTTTCTCTCTATCCCTTTCTCTTTCTTTGTTGTAGTATAGTATCAGTAGGTACACTAACTCAGAAAGAACTAAGAACTGAACACTCTCTGTAGCTGCCAATCTCTCTTCTTGTCCTTTATCTCCCTTCCCCTCTCTTACCTGTCTCTCTCCTTCCCCTTCAACATCCCCTCTCTCCCTTTCTCTATCTCCCTCCCCCTCTCCATCTATGTCTTTCTCTCTCTCTCACTCACTCTCCATCTCTCTCAGACAGAACAGAAAGAGACATGGAGGAGAGGTCTTATGCAGGCTGAAGGACCGTACCATGTTCTACCCCGAGATGGGGGTGTATCACCCATGAAAGTCCTCAGTCCAAATTCAGATTAATCCAATGAAACAGATCTCTGTGGAACTATAAACCAAACAACGTCCATGGATAGTCTTCAAAAAGTGGGAAAACACACTCAGAAACACAGATGTATGGTATGGTAAGTAGTTCATTCACCACCTCCCACCACCTCTAACGCTCCTCTGTCTGCGACCAGGTGGTCTCTCCCTGGTACTGTCTCCTGATTGGAGGACCAGCTTCCTCCTTCATCAAGAGAGAGTTAAAGTGTGTGTGTGTGTGTGTGTGTGTGTGTGTGTGTGTGTGTGTGTGTGTGTGTGTGTGTGTGTGTGTGTGTGTGTGTGTGTGTGTGTGTGTGTGTGTGTGTGTGTGTGTGTGTGTGTGTGTGTGTGATTGAGTGAGTGTGCATGCATGCTATTGTGTGTCGTCATGTGTCTATCGTACATGCATGTGACACTAGGCAACGTCGTGGGAGTAGTAGAAATGCGAATAGTGTCAGTGTCTGTGTGGGTGTGAGAGGGGCAGACAGAAAAAGAGAGAGAGAGAGAAAAAGAAAGAGAGAGAGAAAAGAGAAAGAGAAAGCGAGAGAGAGAAAGAGAGAGAGAGAGAGAGAGACAGAGAAAGAGAGATAAAGAGAGAGAGAGCGAGAGAGAGAGACAGAGAGAGAGAGAGAGAGAGAGAGAGAGAGAGAGAGAGAGAGAGAGAGAGAGGAAAGAGAAAGAGAGAGGGAGAGAGAGAGAGTAAGAGAGAGAGAAAAAGAGAAAGAGAGAGAGACAAAGAAAGAGAGAGAGAAAAAAGAAAGAGAGAGAGAAAAGAGAAAGGGAAAGTGAGAGAGAGAAAGAGAGAGAGAGAGAGAGAGAGAAAGAGAGATAAAGAGAGAGAGAGCGAGAGAGAGACAGAGAGAGAGAGAGGAAAGAGAAAGAGAGAGGGAGAGAGAGAGAGTAAGAGAGAGAGAAAAAGAGAAAGAGAGAGAGACAAAGAAAGAGAGAGAGAAAAAGAGAAAGAGAGAGAGAGAGAGAGAGAAAGAGAGATAAAGAGAGAGAGAGCGAGAGAGAGAGACAGAGAGAGAGAGAGAGAGAGAGAGAGAGAGAGAGAGAGAGAGAGAAGAGAGAGAGAGGAAAGAGAAAGAGAGAGGGAGAGAGAGAGAGAGTAAGAGAGAGAGAAAAAGAGAAAGAGAGAGAGACAGAAAGAGAGAGAGGAAAAAGAGAAAGAGAGAGAGACAAAGAAAGAGAGAGAGACAAAGAAAGAGAGAGAGAAAAGAGAAAGAGAAAGCGAGAGAGAGAAAGAGAGAGAGAGAGAGAGAGAGAGAGAAAGAGAGATAAGGAGAGAGAGCGAGAGAGAGAGAGAGAGAGAGAGAGAGAGAGAGAGAGAGAGAGAGAGAGAGAGAGAGAGTGTTCCAAGGGACATGCCAGTCAGTTTCTGTCACAACAAGTCTTACAATAGGTTCCCTAGAGAAGATAATGACTGACATACTGACCCTCTCTAACAGAGATAGGGAATACACACACACACATACACACACACACACACACACACACAATAGCACAAGGCAGTTGCCAGTGAGAGCTGTGTCTCTGGACAAAATAAATACTGCTGACTCACTGTGCTTGAGACCGACTGCACACACACATAACGTTTTTTATGCTTTGTGAGGCATGATTCATGCACTGAAAATAAAAGATGAGACCTATACCTTAGTGCAATAACGGATTGTTGTTAAAACCTCCAAGCTACCAGAAGCTAGCTGCTGTGTCTCACAACTCATCCGTCGTTAGTTTGTTAGCTGAAATAAGAGCATGGGTTGTAGCAGAGCATAAAAAAGTATACTTACACACATGCACGCTCGCTCGTGCGCAAGCACACACACACACACACACACAGGGTGTTCTTTCTCCGACTCCTGACTTAATTGCGTTTCTATATTTATCAGAGCTGAAGATGCTATTTTAGTCCTGAAGCCCTTATGACTGATATCAGAAAACTACATTATTCAGTGTGTGTGGTTCTCTGTGTCTTTCTTACAGCCCTAAGTCCAACTGTCCAGTCACTCACTGCTGATAGGACCCAATAATAAACACCAAACTGAATAATGTTATCTGTAGACTGCCGATTGGAGGATAAATAAAAAAGAACCATAGTTACAAATCCAGAGCAGAATGACAGTATACTAAATCTCAGTGTTTTAACTTGATGCAATATACATATCTGTCCCAGTGTTAAATTGATGCAACATACATCTCTGTCCCAGTGTTAAATTGATGCAACATACATCTCTGTCCCAGTGTTAAATTGATGTAATATACATCTCTGTCCCAGTGTTAAATTGATGTAATATACATCTCTGTCCCAGTGTTAAATTGATGTAATATACATCTCTGTCCCAGTGTTAAATTGATGTAATATACATATCTGTCCCAGTGTTAAATTGATGTAATATACATATCTGTCCCAGTGTTTTAAATTTATGTAATATACATATCTGCCCCAGTGTTAAATTTATGTAATATACATATCTGTCCCAGTGTTAAATTGATGTAATATAGATATCTGTCCCAGTGTTAAGTTGATGTAATATATATATCTGTCCCAGTGTTAAATTGATGTAATATACATATCTGTCCCAGTGTTAAATTGATGTAATATACATATCTGTCCCAGTGTTAAATTGATGTAATATACATATCTGTCCCAGTGTTAAGTTGATGTAATATACATATCTGTCCCAGTGTTTTAAATTGATGTAATATACATATCTGTCCCAGTGTTAAATTGATGTAATATACATCTCTGTCCCAGTGTTAAATTGATGTAATATACATATCTGTCCCAGTGTTAAATTGATGTAATATACATATCTGTCCCAGTGTTAAGTTGATGTAATATACATATCTGTCCCAGTGTTAAATTGATGTAATATACATATCTGTCCCAGTGTTAAATTGATGTAATATACATATCTGTCCCAGTGTTACATTGATGTAATATACATATCTGTCCCAGTGTTAAATTGATGTAATATATATATCTGTCCCAGTGTTAAATTGATGTAATATACATCTCTGTCCCAGTGTTAAATTGATGTAATATACATCTCTGTCCCAGTGTTTCATTGATGTAATATACATATCTGTCCCAGTGTTTCATTGATGTAATATACATATCTGTCCCAGTGTTAAATTGATGTAATATACATTTCTGTCCCAGTGTTTTAAGGTGATGTAATATACATCTCTGTCCCAGTGTTAAATTGATGTAATATACATCTCTGTCCCAGTGTTAAATTGATGTAATATACATTTCTGTCCCAGTGTTTTAAGGTGATGTAATATACATCTCTGTCCCAGTGTTTTAAATTGATGTAATATATATATATCTGTCCCAGTGTTTAAGTTGATGTAACATATCTGTCCCAGTGTTTTAAATTGATGTAATATACATCTCTGTCCCAGTGTTAAATTGATGTAATATACATCTCTGTCCCAGTGTTAAATTGATGTAATATACATCTATGTCCCAGTGTTAAATTGATGTAATATATCTGCCCCAGTGTTTTAAATTGATGTAATATACATATCTGTCCCAGTGTTTCATTGATGTAATATACATCTCTGTCCCAGTGTTAAATTCATGTAATATACATCTCTGTCCCAGTGTTTTAAATTGATGTAATATACATATCTGTCCCAGTGTTTTAAGGTGATGTAATATACATATCTGTCCCAGTGTTTTAAGGTGATGTAATATACATATCTGTCCCAGTGTTTTAAATTGATGTAATTTACATCTATGTCCCAGTGTTAAATTGATGTAATTTACATCTCTGTCCCAGTGTTAAATTGATGTAATATACATCTCTGTCCCAGTGTTTTAAGGTGATGTAATATACATATCTGTCCCAGTGTTAAATTGATGTAATATACATATCTGTCCCAGTGTTTTAAATTGATGTAATATACATATCTGTCCCAGTGTTTTAAATTGATGTAATTTACATCTCTGTCCCAGTGTTAAATTGATGTAATATACATCTCTGTCCCAGTGTTTTAAGGTGATGTAATATACATATCTGTCCCTGTGTTAAGTTGATGTAATATACATATCTGTCCTAGTGTTAAATTGATGTAATATACATCTCTGTCCCAGTGTTAAATTGATGTAATATACATATCTGTCCCAGTGTTAAATGGATGTAATATACATATCTGTCCCAGTGTTTAAGTTGATGTAACATATCTGTCCCAGTGTTTTAAGTTGATGTAATATACATATCTGTCCCAGTGTTTGAAGGTGATGTAATATACATATCTGTCCCAGTGTTTAAGTTGATGTAACATATCTGTCTCAGTGTTTTAAGTTGATGTAATATACATATCTGTCCCAGTGTTTTAAGTTGATGTAACATATCTGTCCCAGTGTTTTAAGTTGATGTAATATACATATCTGTCCCAGTGTTTGAAGGTGATGTAATATACATATCTGTCCCAGTGTTTTAACTTGATGTAATATACATATCTGTCCCAGTGTTTTAAGTTGATGTAATATACATATCTGTCCCAGTGTTAAATTGATGTGTGATCTGCATGTCTGTCTGAGTGTCTGTTAGGACCATTAGGGCGTGGTGCAGTGCACGGGGGGATATAAATCATATCAACAGAAGATATGAATTATTACAGCTGTTCCTTGTCTCAGTCCTTTTCTTTCTTTTTTCTCTCATTCCCTCCCTCCGTGCATCTTTCTTTTTCACTCTTTATCCTACCACTGTCTGGACTGTCTGTGGTATCTAATCCCAATTGAATGGATGATACTGATCTTTAGGGACTTGATCTACTTCAGGATGCAAAACCCCTCAGGAAGGAACGACAGAGCGAGAAGGAGAGGGAGAGAGATAAAGAGGGAAAGAGAGACAGGGCAAGAGAGAGACAGAGGGAGCGAGAGAGAGATAAAGAGGGAGAGAGATAAAGAGGGAGAGAGAAAGGGGGGTACACTCATACTGTCACAGCAATACAATCACAACTCAAGCAAGCAGGGAGAATTACAGTTAACTGAACCCTACAGATGTAGGATCTTAATTTGAGCCAGTTTGTTACAGCAGGAAAATTATCCTGCAGCAACAGGAATTGTGAATTATTATGTAGATTATAATTAATGGACGAAAAAAATTCTAACCACAAATCAAGTCTGACATTTTAAAGTGGAAATGTATAACTTTAGAATTGGTTTTAAACTTTAAATACACTACAAGTTTGCATTTGCAGGAAAATTCTCAGGAACAAAAGAGTGATCAAATTAAGAAGCACCAAACACACACACACACACACACACACCACAGAGTTTTGTCAGCTCTCTCCCTGCCTGCTGTCTTCCGATAAATGGACGTTAATTCTAAAGTGATACAAAGACAGATAACCACACACACACACACACACACACACACACTAATAGACCTAAAGCTTCCTGAGGAGGGCCCAGCACTGCATTAGCTACGGATGTGGGATTGATTGAGAAGCAGAAAGCTAGAGTGTGTTTGACTACTGGTGTCTGTGTATGGAGAACTAGTGTGTCTTTGGGCCTCTGTGTGTGTGTGTGTGTACTTCCATTTAGGGGAAGACATTGATCATGATGTATCCTCTTAGAAATTGGCATTGAGACAGTCCTGAATTATCTCTAAGTGAAAGTGCACCAAGACCTAAGGGCTGGACCGTTTCAACACACTAAACAGGTCATAGTGTGGGAAGTTTGACTTTTTGCTGAACATATTCTTTGACCTCCAGCACCTGGTTAAAACCACTGGATTTGTGTTTGTGCTTGGAACCATTTAAAGGGGGGAAATCTGGGATTGAAAAAGCAACACCCCTGCCTCTTGTTTTTGTTAAGAGCAGAGGCCGGGATGGGGCTGGAGAATGGATGTACCAATCCTGGAATGCCTCTTTAGTAATTTTCTCAGATTAGTGAGTATGTAAAGATGTCATGTCATTCAGTGGAATGGAGAAGACGATGTAACTGACTCTGTGGTGTTATTATTGTCATCTCAGAACACTGACGCTGTGCTACCCTGCCCCCTTGTGGCCCCAACCTGACACTACCATTACTCCCCTACTGGTAAAAGCTTAGCCTCTGCTTCCATCCAGGCTTCCTCAGTTAAGTAATGAACAAGACTTGGAAGTATGGCACAGTGAGCAGTTTGAAATGGGAATAAAGATATTATCTGAGCGATGATAATCAATAAATGAACAAATGAAACATCCAATAGTTGGTTTTATTAGTTGTATGTACAGGATACACACGGTATAGACCTTCCATTGGAATCATTATTTATAGGTTCCTTCTCAACAACGACAACAACAATAAGAAATAAAAGAGAAGAATACGAACATATAGTAAATAATATGGCCTCCATACCAGTCCTCATATCATAAAGAACATTATTTTGATGAAAATATCCTTTATCCTGTTGTGCGGTACATTTGCAGAGCTGGCTCTGTAGAGAGAGGTCATGTTCAAGAGCATCAAATTTGCTTAATTATTGATCACCATCAGAGGGAACTGACTGATCTATAAATCATAATGAGTAGTTATTTAGGATACAGGGTCATTGTAGTCGCGGACTGCAAAATAGTCGGTCTCAAACATGACGGGAGACTGGACCAGTCTGCCTATGGAGGTTAGTTAGGCAACAGTATGGGTGAAGTGTCAAATAAGAAAGAAAAACCCCAGTCAACTTTATACTAGTTCACCACAGAAAACAAGTTTCTCCTTTGGGATCAACTCTCCCTCCTCAAGCATTAAAACATTGCTCAACAGTTTACTAGAATAGATTTTTTTCGGGGGGGTCTCTCTGTTCCCTTGCTTACTCTGTGAATATAAAGTTTTAGCATACTGGTAACAGCTTTGAGACATGATACTATGGACATTTGTCAACAGGCAAAACATCCATGTACATTATTCTATATTTAAGAAAACAATACATTTGACATTTCTTTACAAAGATGATATACACAACATTGCCTTCACTGGCTGTACAGGGGCATACTGATGAGAGGTGGATGTAGTATAGGTAATATATATATCGTATATCGGCCCACACACTGAGTGTACAAAACATTATGAACACCTGCTCTTTCCACAACATAAGACTGATCAGGTGAAAGCCATGATCCCTTGTTAATGTCACTTGTTAAATCCACTTTAAATCAGTGTAGATAAAGGGGAGGATACAGGTTGAAGAAGGATTTTAAATCCTTGAGGCAATTGAGACATGGATTGTGTATGTGTGCCATTCAGAGCGTGAATGGGCAAGACAAAAGATTAAAGTGCCGTTGAATGGAATATGGTAGTAGGTGCCAGGCGCACCGGTTTGCGTCAATAACTGCAACCCTGCTGGGTTTTTCACACTCAACAGTTTCCCGTGTGTATCAAGAATGGTCCACCACCCATAGGACATCCAGCCAACTTGACACAACTGTGGGAAGCATTGGAGTCAACATGGGCCAGCGGCAGCTTATGTCAGCATAGATCATTAGCAAGCCCTCCCATATCAACCTAAAACAAAATGATGATCTAACCATCGCATACCAGCCTAGCGCTAGTATGTCCTCAGTGAGTGTGTGTTCAAAGTCTGAACGTAACAATCGTCCTCCTACTCCTCAGAGCCAAGAAGTTGTAACAACTCCTCCATGTCTCTCTCCTTCTCCCCCTCCTTTACTGTCTCTTCTCTCCTTCTCATCTGCCATTCTTTATTTAACCCTCAATCTTCTCCTCTCACCTCCTCATTTCCCTTCCTTCTCATCCACACCACTCCTCTTCTCCTTATCTCCCTCCATCCTGGCCAGGATGTGAAGAACGTTCTGATTGAAGTCGTCTGGCTGGTCAGCAAACACATAGTGACCTCCTCCCCTTATCACCTAGAGAGAAAGAGAGAAAGAGAGAGAGATTGAAGTGAGGGATAGAGAGACTGAAAAAGAGAAACACACGACATCGAATAACAACAACCGTACATTGCTGTGCGTGTATGACCAGTCTATTTCATAACACATTCAGAAAACTTGGCACATTAATAATTAACTCACGATGATGTCCACATCTGGTCGGATTTTCTGGATAGTGTATCCCGAGTCGCTGTCGATACTGGATCGGGACCCATAGATGATGGATATTGGAATGTCTGGTTGGATCTGTCCAATACGATCTAACATTGGTCTCTTAGCCCAACCATATGGTACTGTCATGTTCCTAAACGCTGTTTCACCACTATGGACAGAGAACCGGTGTTAGTGTATGTGTGTGTGCGCGTACATTTGTGTGTGTGTGTACCTACTGTACCTTGGTGTCTGTGCGTTAAGATGGTAGATGTAGTCTGATACGGTGTTGTCATCAAACACTGAAGAGTACTTCTGTTTAAAATCAGACCTGATGGTCTGGATCAACATAGGACCTGAGAGAGAGAAGAGGAGGAGAAGGAGGAAGGAACAGAGGAAAGGATGGAGAGAGATGATGGGGAGGAATGGAGGAAAGGATGGAGAGAGAGGTGGGGAGGAATGGAGGAAAGGATGGAGAGAGAGGTGGGAGGAATGGAGGAAAGGATGGAGAGAGAGGTGGGGAGGAATGGAGGAAAGGATGGAGAGAGAGGTGGGGAGGAATGGAGGAAAGGATGGAGAGAGATGATGGGGAGGAATGGAGGAAAGGATGGAGAGAGAGGTGGGGAGGAATGGAGGAAAGGATGGAGAGAGAGGTGGGGAGGAATGGAGGAAAGGATGGAGAGAGAGGTGGGGAGGAATGGAGGAAAGGATGGAGAGAGAGGTGGGGAGGAATGGAGGAAAGGATGGAGAGAGAGGTGGGGAGGAATGGAGGAATGGATGGAGAGAGAGGTGGGGAGGAATGGAGGAAAGGATGGAGAGAGAGGTGGGGAAGAATGGAGGAAAGGATGGAGAGAGAGGATGGGGAGGAATGGAGGAAAGGATGGAGAGAGAGGTGGGGAGGAATGGAGGAAATTATGGAGAGAGATGATGGGGAGGAATGGAGGAAAGGATGGAGAGAGAGGTGGGGAGGAATGGAGGAAAGGATGGAGAGAGAGAGAGGTGGGGAGGAATGGAGGAAGGGATGGAAGGAGAGGTGGGGAGGAATGGAGGAAAGGATGGAGAGAGATGATGGGGAGGAATGGAGGAAGGGATGGAAAGAGAGGTGGGGAGGAATGGAGGAAAGGATGGAGAGAGAGGATGGGGAGGAATGGAGGAAAGGATAGAGAGAGAGGATGGGGAGGAATGGAGGAAAGGATGGAGAGAGGATGGGGAGGAATGGAGGAAAGGATGGGGAGAGAGGATGGGGAGGAATGGAGGAAAGGATGGAGAGAGAGGTGGGGAGGAATGGAGGAAGGGATGAGAGAGAGGATGGGAGGGAATGGAGGAAGGGATGGAGAGAGAGGATGGGGAGGAATGGAGGAAAGGATGGAGAGAGAGGATGGGAGGAATGGAGGAAGGGATATGTTATATTAACACCTTTGGTTTTGAAACATCTGGCAATTCTTTCCACTCTGTGTGTGTGTGTGTGTGTGTGTGTGTGTGTGTGTGTGTGTGTGTGTGTGTGTGTGTGTGTGTGTGTGTGTGTGTGTGTGTGTGTGTGTGTGTGTGTGTGTGTGTGTGCATGCATGTAGTGTATGCGATGTGTGTGTAGTACACGTGCTTGCGGTGTGTGTGTGTGTGTGTGTGTATATCGAACCCAGTGGTCCGGCCAGTCTAAGTCCAGCCAGGGGGTTGAAGGGACTCATGACAGCCCCCATGGCTCTGATCCACACTGGGATAGACTTCTCCTGATCTAGACTCTCTGGACGGGCCGGGATCCCCCAGGGCTCCACCAGGATCAAGTGCTTTACCCTATAAACACACACAGTGTGAACACGTGTATGAACACACACACACACCCACACACACTACCTCTCCTCGCTCTCCTCTCTCTCACCTGTGTGGGTGTGTAAGTGTGTAAGCAGCAGCCAGGTATCCTCCCAGGTTGTGTCCCAGCAGGACTATCTCCTCCAGGCCCACCCTGTCCCTCCACTCCTCCAGGGCCCCTAGGAACTGCTCCTCTGCCCCCTGGGGGTCCACGCTGAACAGGGGCCGGCTGCTCTGTCCAAACCCCAGAAGATCCAGGGCATACACGGCTCCACTGCCACACAGAGAGTCCAGGTTCTGGGCCCACAAACCCACACCACCCCCAAACCCATGGAGCAGCACCAGGGGAGGACGGGGCTGGAGAGATGGTTGTGGAGAAGAGGGATGGGGCTGGATATGGGGTGGTAGAGAGATATGTGGCTTGGGCTGAGGCTGGGGTGGGAGAGAGAGATGGGGTTGAGGCTGGGGTGGGAGAGAGGGATGGAGCTGAGGCTGGGGTGGGAGAGAGGGATGGGGCTGAGGCTGGGGTGGGAGAGAGAGATGGGGCTGAGGCTGGGGTGGGAGAGAGGGATGGGGTTGAGGCTGGTGTGGGAGAGAGGGATGGGGCTTTGGCTGAGGCTGGGGTGGGAGAGAGGGATGGGGCTTGATGTGAGAGGGGAAGGCTAAGGTCCAGAGATAGTTGCCGTTGGATATCCGGACATGCTGCCTGGAGAATGGGGCCTTCACAGCTGTGAGAAGAGACAGGGATGGAGGAGAAAGATGGAGGGAACAGGGAGGGAGAGCGTGAAAAGAGAGGAGATTAGATGTGTAAGTATGATAGTTAGGAGGGGAAACACACACACACACTCTTACATTTGAGCATTTTGTCTTCTGCGTCCTTCAGCTGAGAGAGGGAGGTGGGACACCAGGATGGAAGCCAACTGGAGATCCACCCAGACCTGCACAAACACACGTAATGATCAAGCTGATATTCTCGAAGTAAACTCAATAAGTGAAATTTGACCTCTAACTAGCCTCTAACTAGCTCTGACCAGCTATCATTGAGTCAGACTTCACAAACAAGACAGCATTATAGCACACTCCTACAATAATGTCCGCTGTCTACAGTGGTCTACCTATTTAAATAGTACATGTTTAATTTAAATTAAACAAAGAACAAGCTACATTCCAACTAATGTGCAACAAGGTCTCCCTCTGGCTAAATAGTAAGATACTAATCATTTGGGTAATCATTTCAGTGTGATAAAAACAACTTTCATGATATGTCTTAAGTTTAGTTACAGGTTTGAAAAACGTTCTGAATGTCACAAAGTTATGTGGCTGGCTACTAGGATGACTGGTGGTTGTGTGTCTGTGTCTTCATAGTGATATTGAAGGTTGAATAATCTTATCTTCACTGAGTTGTCCTTCTGTAATAAACACTGTAACTACAGTCAAAGGTCCAAGTGACGTAGCGGCACCAAGTTCACAGGAAATAATATTTTACTTTGTTAAGGCGTATCATTTCATTTTTTTAAATGTTTTTTAAACATACATAACCCTGTCACAAATCTAAAATATTTCAGAGAACTAAAGGGTTTCATGGAAGAGGCACAATAGGGTGTTTGAATTATAGCACTTCATCAAGTAGCTAAGCATTTTAAAATATAGTTAACAAGATGTTTACTTTGGAGACATATTGCGCAACGCAGTTGCCTAGCCTATCATTCCTGAAAGCGTATTTTGTAAATGATGGATTTGGAAGTCTAGAATAGCGCACCATAATACCTTGGCTAAAACCTAGGTCTACTCACCGTTGCTCCGCTGGTTGCAGATCCTTCGCCATCCTCCTCATAGTGAACTGTGATGATTATCTGTCATCCATGCAGAGAAACAAAGTAGGAGTGGTGATTGGCAACAGAGAGAGAGACTGCCTGACACACACACACACACCTTTAGGCGCAATAGAGGCTAATCGACATGTTAGAGAAGGAATTTTAAAATAATTCGACTCGACGCTGTTTTCTGTCCTATTACCGAATTTGTAACTCGCTATGTTATTGGCTGAATTACAGCAGGTTGCCTATAGATATACAGATCATGCACTTGATTCCAGCTACAGCACCGGGTAGCCTTCACTGAAGTTGGATTTCACAGAAGTTGGACTTTTCGGAAAGTTGCCAACACTGCGCAGCACGCGAACGAGGGAAATCGAGTGTATACTATCTTCCTGTTCTACCAGTTACCCGGTACCCGGTAGAAAGTTATGGCATATGGTTTTACACAAGTGTGTTAAAATCCATCTAAACAGTTTTATTTGGAAATGATTTAGTAAGTAATACTTAAAAGCTAAGTCTAGTTGTCTTATTTGAATTATTTAAATAAAATATGGCGGGGGTGTCGCACGTCACCATTAGTCCCTCTTTTCAACTCACCTGAACATTCATTTTCTTTGTTATTTCTTTGTTGTTCCTTTTCCATACAATACATTATGTACAATTGCAGTAAATATTATTTGATAAATGGAAGATTTGAAATCCCAGCAGTCTTTAAAGTTCATTCAGGAGCAAAAGTTTTTCAATAGTCGTTTTTAATGAATAAAAATATATTAATTGGAACATAATATTGGAATGGAATATAATGGAGCTGGAGGGGATGGCTGCCGTTTTACGGACTTCTAACCTCTCATTACTGCACTTTATTATGGACACTACATTTTCTTCTTAGAAATAAGAGTAGGCTGTTTTAAAAAAAAACACCTTTCATTGCTCTTGATTTGGTAAATATGTGACATGGTTTAAATTCAAGTCATAGTACTGTTATTGCAACAGTTTAAAATGAAGCAGGATTATTGTGTCAACAATCTGATAGATAAACATAATATACACATTATTATTCACAAACACCAAGAAAAAACTAAAAATATTCCAGGTTTCACAGCACAGTCTCATGATAAACTCTATTGAGTAAGTACATCTAGTTTACAATGTCTGTCAACTTCAGTCTGTTTACATATGTTTTATTCATGACTAAAATGTGAGCATCTGTATTTATCTGTGTTGTGTGTGTGTGTGTGTGTGTGTGTGTCCCTCCAGGACCCAGGGGTCTATTTTATCCGGCACAGAGACAATGAGGAGTCAACCCAAGTGCCAATCCCTGGGTAGAGGGGCTCAATGAATGTTGAGTGGAATGTATGCATTTTCTAGACAGTGTATCCCGAGTCGCTGTCGATACTGGATCGGGACCCATAGATGATGGATATTGGAATGTCTGGTTGGATCTGTCCAATACGATCTAACATTGGTCTCTTAGCCCAACCATATGGTACTTCATGTTCCTAAATGCTGTTTCACCACTATGGTGATATCAAGCAAGATGGCACCAACAGAGATGGCCGCCTCGCTTTGCATTCTTAGGAAACTATGCAGTATTTTGATTTTTAATGTATTATTTCTGACATTGTTACACCAGGAAATCTTAAGTCTTATTACATACAGCCGGGAAGAACTATTGGATATAAGAGCAACGTCAACTTACCAACATTACGACCAGGAATACGACTTTCCCGAAGCGGATTCTCTGTTCGGACCACCACCCAGGACAATGGACCTGATCCCAGTAGGCAACACAAAACAACGACGCCGCAGAAGGGGCAGACGGAGCGGTCGTCTGGTCAGGGTCCATAGATGGGCACATCGCTCACCGCTCCCGAGTTTACTACTCGGCAATGTCCAGTCTTTTGACAACAAGGTAGACGAAATTCGAGCAAGGGTTGCCTTCCAGAGAGACATCAGAGATTGTAACATTCTCTGTTTCACGGAAACATGGCTCACTCGGGATACGTTATCAGAGCCACCTGGTTTCTTTACGCATCGCTCCGACAGAAACAAGCATCTCTCTGGTAAGAGGAAGGGCGGGGGTGTATGCCTTATGATTAACGACTCGTGGTGTAATCATAACAACATACAGGAACTCAAGTCCTTTTGTTCACCTGACTTAGAATTCCTTACAATCAAATGCTGAACGCATTATCTACCAAGAGAATTGTCTTCGATTATAATCACAGCTGTTTATATCCCCCCCAAGCAGACACCTTGATGGCCCTGAAATAACTTCACTGGACTCTATGTAAACTGGAAACCATATATCCTGGGGCTGCATTTATTGTAGCTGGGGATTTTAACAAAGCTAATCTGAAGCAAGGCTCCCTAAATTTTATCAGTATATCGAATGCGCGAATCGAGCTGGCAAAACCCTGGATCATTACTACTCTAACTTCCGCGACGCATACAGAGCCCTCCCCCGCCCTCCTTTTGGAAAATCTGACCACAACTCCATTTTGTTGCTCCCAGCCTATAGACAGAAACTAAAACAGGAAACGCCCGTGCTCAGGTCTGTTCAACGCTGGTCCGACCAATCGGATTCCACGCTTCGATCATGTTGACTGGGATATGTTCCGGATAGCCTCAGACAACAACATTGATGTATACGCTGACTCGTGAGCAAGTTTATTAGCAAGTACATCGGTGATGTTGTACCCACGGTGACTATTAAAACCTTCCCTAAACCCGAAACCGTGGATTGATGGCAGCATTTGCGCAAAACTGAAAGTACGAACCACTGCTTTTAATCATGGCAAGGCGACCGGAAATATGACTGAATACAAACAGTGTAGCTATTTCCTCCGCAAGGTAATCAAACAAGCGTCAGTATAGAGACAAAGTAGAGTCGCAATTCAACAGCTCAAACACAAGACGTATGTAGCAGGATCTACAGTCAATCACAGACTACAAAAAGAAAACCAGCCCCGTCATGGACACCGACGTCTTGCTCCCAAACAAACTAAACAACTCCATTGCTCGCTTTGAGGACAATACAGTGCCATTGACACGGCCCGCTACCAAAACCTGTGGGCTCTCCTTCACCGTGGCAAAAGTGAGTAAAATATTTAAACGTGTTAACCCTTGCAAGGCTGCCGGCCCAGACTGCACCCCTAGCCGCGTCCTCAGAGCATGCGCAAACCAGCTGGCTGGTGTGTTTCTGGACATATTCAATTAATGCCTATCCCAGTCTGCTGTGCCCACATGCTTCAAGAGGGCCACCATTGTTCCTGTTCCCAAGAAAGCTAAGGTAACTGAGCTAAACGGCTATCGCCCCGTAGCACTCACTTCTGTCATCATGAAGTGCTTTGAGAGACTAGTCATGGATCATATCACCTCCACCCTACCTGATAGCCTAGATCCACTCCAATTTGCTTACCGCCCCAATAGGTCCACAGACGACGCAATCACAATCACACTGCACACTGCCCTAACCCATCTGGACAAGAGGAAAACCTATGTAATGTAATGTAATGCTGTTCATCTACAGCTCAGCATTTAACACCATAGTACCCTCCAAACTCGTCATTAAGCTCAAGGGTTGGGTCGAGACCCAGGGTCTTGGCAAATGGGTCCTAGACTTTCTGACGGGCTGCCCCCTGGTGGTGAATGTAGGAAACAACATCTCCACCCCGCTGATCCTCAACATTGGGACCCCACAAGGAAGGGTGAGTTCTCAGCCCTCTCCTGTACTCCTTGTTCACCCATGACTGCGAGGCCATGCACACCTCCAACTCAATCATCAAGTTTGCAGACAACACTACAAGTGGTAGACTTGATTACCAACAACGACGAGACAGGGAGGAGGTGACAACGGCCTACAGGGAGGAGGTGAGGGACCTCGAAGTGTGGTGTCAGGAAAATAACCTCACACTCAATGTCAACAAAACAAAGGAGATGATCATGGACTTCAGGAAACAACACCCCCCTATCCACATCGACGGGACAGTAGTAGAGAAGGTGGAAAGTTGTAAGTTCCTCTGCGTACACATCACGGACAAACTGAAATGGTCCACCCACACAGACAGTGTGGTGAAGAAGGCGCAGCAGCAGCAGCGATGATCAAGGACAACAACCAACGAGCCACTGCCTGTTCACCCCGTTATCTTCCAGAAGGCGAGGTCAGTACAGGTGCATTAAAGCAGGGACCGAGAGACTGAAAACAGCTTCTATCTCAATGCCATCGGACTGTTTAACAGCCATCACTAACATTGAGCGGCTGTTGCCGCTGGAGAGAGAGGATGGGGAGGAATGGAGGAAAGGATGGAGAGAGATGATGGGGAGGAATGGAGGAAAGGATGGAGAGAGAGGATGGGGAGGAATGGAGGAAAGGATGGAGAGAGAGGATGGGGAGGAATGGAGGAAAGGATGGAGAGAGAGGATGGGGAGGAATGGAGGAAAGGATGGAGAGAGAGGATGAGGGGGAATGGAGGAAAGGATGGAGAGAGAGCATGGGGAGGAATGGAGGAAAGGATGTGGAGGAATGGAGGAAATTATGGAGAGAGAGGGTGGGGAGGAATGGAGGAAAGGATGGAGAGAGAGGATGGGGAGGAATGGAGGAAAGGATGGAGAGAGAGGATGAGGGGGAATGGAGGAAAGGATGGAGAGAGAGGATGGGGAGGAATGGAGGAAAGGATGGAGAGAGAGGATGAGGGGGAATGGAGGAAAGGATGGAGAGAGAGCATGGGGAGGAATGGAGGAAAGGATGTGGAGGAATGGAGGAAATTATGGAGAGAGAGGGTGGGGAGGAATGGAGGAAGGGATGGAGAGAGAGGATGGGGGAGGAATGGAGAGAGAGGATGGGGAGGAATTGCGGAAGGGATGGAGAGAGAGGATGGGGAGGAATGGAGGAAATGATGGAGAGAGAGGATGGGGAGGAATTGCGGAAGGGATGGAGAGAGAGGATGGGGAGGAATTGCGGAAGGGATGGAGAGGAATGGAGGAAATGATGGAGAGAGAGGATGGGGAGGAATTGAGGAAGGGATGGAGAGAGAGGAATGGGGGAGGAATGGAGAGAGAGGATGGGGAGGAATATGTTATATTAACACCTTTGGTTTTGAAACATGTGGCAATTCTTTCCACTTGTGTGTGTGTGCATGCATGTAGTGTATGCGATATATGTGTAGTACACGAGCTTACGGTGTGTGTGTGTGTATATCGAACGCAGTGGTCCGGCCAGTCTAAGTCCAGCCAGGGGGTTGAAGGGACTCATGACAGCCCCCATGGCTCTGATCCACACTGGGATAGACTTCTCCTGATCTAGACTCTCTGGATAGGCCGGGAACCCCCAGGGCTCCACCAGGATCAAGTGCTTTACCCTATAAACACACAAAGTGTGAACACGTATATGAACACACACACACCCACACACACTACCTCTCCTCACTCTCCTCTCTCTCACCTGTGTGGGTGTGTAAGTGTGTAAGCAGCAGCCAGGTATCCTCCCAGGTTGTGTCCCAGCAGGACTATCTCCTCCAGGCCCACCCTGTCCCTCCACTCCTCCAGGGCCCCTAGGAACTGCTCTGCTGCCCCTTGGGGGTCCACGCTGAACAGGGTCCGGCTGCTCTGTCCAAACCACAGCAGATTCAGGGCATTCATGGCTCCACTCCCACACAGAGAGTCCAGGTTCTGGGCCCACAGACCCGCACCACCCCCAAACCCATGGAGCAGCACCAGGGGAGGACGGAGCTGGGGCTGGAGAGAGGGCTGGGGATAAGAGGTATGTGGCTGGTGCTGAGGCTAGGGGGGGGGGGGGGGTGACTGAGTCTGAGGCTGGGGCTGGGGTGGGAGAAAGAGATGTATCTTGATGTGAGAGTTGAAGGCTAAGGTCCAGAGATGGTTGACGTTTGATATCTGGACATGCTGCCGGGAGAATGGAGTCTTCACAGGTGAGAGAAGAGACAGGGATGGAGGAGAAAGACGGAGGGAACAGGGAGGGAGAGTGTGAAAAGAGAGGAGAGGAGATGTGTAAGTATGATAGTTAGGAGGGGAAGCACACACACACACTCTTACATTTGAGCATTTTGTCTTCTGCGTCCTTCAGCTGAGAGAGGGAGGTGGGACACCAGGATGGAAGCCAACTGGAGATCCACCCAGACCTGCACAAACACACACACACACAATTGCGTAAATGATCCCGCTGATGTTCTCAAAGAAAGCTCAATAAGTGAACTTTGAACTCTAGCTCTGACCAGCTATCACTGAGTCAGACTTAACAAACAAGATAGCCTTATAGCAAACTCCTAAAATAATGTCCTCTGCAATTTTCCCTCTAAGCTGCGCACATGCATACAGTTCCCACGTGCATGCAGTTCCCACGTGCATACAGTTCCCACGTGCATGCAGTTCCCACGTGCATGCAGTTCCCACGTGCATGCAGTTCCCACGTGCATGCAGTTCCCACGTGCATTCAGTTCCCACGTGCATTCAGTTCCCACGTGCATGCAGTTCCCACGTGCATGCCGTTCCCACGTGTATGCAGTTCCCACGTGCATACAGTTCCCACGTGCATACAGTTCCCACATGCATACAGTTCCCACGTGCATACAGTTCCCACGTGCATGCAGTTCCCACTGACCAAGCAGAGAAGCATGACATTGAACTTCACTCACCTTTCTTGAGTTTTCCCCTTTAGTTAAAACTGTTAATGTTTCACTCTACTGTAGGAATTGTGATCGAATCAACACAATGTTAGCCACTTTCAACATAACATACCGAAACAAATGAACTATGCAAGACTTAGTATGCAAAACTAACTGCGAGATATTTTCTTGTGGGCAGAGCGCATTGGAGTAGGATTCTATTGCATTGAGAGGCACACTCAGGCCCATACTCTACACAGACCAGTGCACCATAACCAATCAGAGCTGCAGTAGGCCTATATGCAAACAGACATCGCCATATATGGATCTGTGCCATTCACTCTGAACTGGACTGTGTATAGGCTACAGTATGCCCATTTGCGAGTAGATGTGTTTGTTCTGAGATCAAAGCGAGAGCTACATGTGCCTCCTGTGAACATTTGTTAATTTTCTTTGCTAGTTAGTGAGCTATAATCCCAGTTATAGATCATTTCTAGTCAACAATGGGGAGTGCATTTCCATATATATATGTTTTTCTTTTATATAGCTACTGTATATATTATTTTATTATAGCCATCTTTGAAAAGTGTGTCAGGTATATAGGTTTTTTATTTCTTAAAGGTGCAGTGTTGTATTTTGAGACGGTCTTGAATAAACTATGTAGCCAATAGGCAGAGAGTAGCTTAATTTGTCTGATTCCCTTAATAATGGCAGGACCACTTGTGATAAACAGGTTAATGTTAAGCCCTAAATGTTTTTTTCAAAAGTCTTACATTGAACTCCACACATTGGCTGCTGCTGTAGGGTTCATGGTATAACAGCTATTTGCATGTTAAAATATTATAGGACGCATTTTTCTCCATTGTTTTTGACGGAAGGCCACTCTGGTAGGCCTACATTATGCCACAGTAGCCTACTTACTTAAAGTGAGCACAGCCTCAGTGTTCACAGTAAACGTGTGCCGGAAGTTGCACAGTTTGTGCTCAGCAGATTTGCTCAGTGCTGATTTTTTTTTGCTGGAACATTGGTCGTCTGTCTACAGTAGTCTAGCTATTTAAATAGTACATGTTTTATTTCAATTAAATGAAGGAAAAACTACATAGGCTACTAATCAGTGTAAAAAAACTCCATAGGCTACTAATCAGTGTAAAAAAACTCCATAGGCTACTAATCAGTGTAAAAAAACTCCATAGGCTACTAATCAGTGTAAAAAAACTACATAGGCTACTAATCAGTGTAAAAAACTACATAGGCTACTAATCAGTGTAAAAAACAAACATTTGAAATATTCCATGAAACTGTATTTCTCTTTATTTTAATGATCAAGTTTGAAAAACGTTCTGAATGTCACAAAGTTATGTGGCTGGCTACTAGGATGACTGGTGGTTGTGTGTCTGTGTCTTCATAGTGATATTGAAGGTTGAATAATCTTATCTTCACTGAGTTGTCCTTCTGTAATAAACACTGTAACTACAGTCAAAGGTCCAAGTGACGTAGCGGCACCAAGTTCACAGGAAATAATATTTTACTTTTGGCATATCATTTTATAAAAATACAAAAACTCACAACTTTGTCACAAAGTTTAATTTCCGTGAATGAAAGGGTTTCATGGAGAGGGGAGGGTAGCCTTCCCAGAAGTTGGACTTTTCGGAGAAACTTGCCAACACTGCGTGCCACACGAATGAGGGAAATCGAGCGTATAGTCTTTTCCATGGATGTTAGCTTTGTCTTAACAAATAGGTGAGAGTCCCATTTGAAAAACAGTTTTCACATCATATTCAGTGCATTCAGGAAAGTCTTCCCATTTTTCACATTTTGTTATGTTACAACCTTATTCTAAAATGGATTAGATACATTTTTGTTCCTCATCAATCTACCCACAATACCCCATAACGAAAAATCAAAAACAGGTTTTTAGAAATGTTTGCAAATGTATTAAAAATATAAAACAGAAATACGATATTTACATGAGAATTCAGACCCTTTGCTATGAGACTCGAAATGGAGTTCAGGTGCATCCTGTTTCCATTGATCATCCTTGAGATGTTTCTACGCCCTTGCTGTCTCTGCCTGGCCGGTTCCCCTCTTTCCATTGGGATTCTCTGCCTCTAACCCTATTACAGGGGCTGAGTCACTGGCTTACTGGGGCTCTCTCATGCCGTCCCTGGAAGGGGTGCGTCACCTGAGTCGGTTGATTCACTGATGTGGTCATCCTGTCTGGGTTGGCGCCCCCCCTTGGGTTGTGCCATGACGGAGATCTTTGTGGGCTATACTCGGCCCTGTCTCAGGATGGTAAGTTGGTGGTTGAAGATATCCCTCTAGTGGTGTGGGGGCTGTGCTTTGGCAAAGTGGGTGGGGTTATATCCTTCCTGTTTGGCCCTGTCCGGGGGTGTCCTCAGATGGGTCCACAGTGTCTCCTGACCCCTCCTGTCTCAGCCTCTCTTTTGGGGCAGTCCTCTTATCCCTTATATACTCGTTAAAGACACTTTGCATAGGAATAGTTCATAGGGTTGGTTTCTGCATGTGTCTGGCACCGTCTCCTATCTTAACTTGTAGAACATATTCTGGGCGTTCTGCCAGATCGTCCTAAGGAGGGGGTCATGTCGCACCCCCTCATATCTTTACCAAGCACAGGCAGGAACCAAGGATTATTTATGACACTAAGACAAGATTAACATTTTCAAGGCTGTCTCTTCACATTATAAAAATGTCCATCACAGTACACTTCCCCAGATCGGTGCCTCGACACAATCCTGTCTTGGAGCTCTATGAACAATTCCTTTGACCTCAGGGCTTGGTTTTTGCTCTGACATGTACTGTCAAATGTGGGACCTTACATAGATAGGTGTGTGTCTTTCCAAATCATGTCCAATCAATTGAATTTACCTCAGGTGGACTCCAATCAAGTTGTAGAATCAAATCAAATCAAATGTATTTATATAGCCCTTCATACATCAGCTGATATCTCAAAGTGCTGTACAGAAACCCAGCCTAAAACCCCAAACAGCAAGCAATGCAGGTGTAGAAGCACGGTGGCTAGGAAAAACTCCATAGAAAGGCCAAAACCTAGGAAGAAACCTAGAGAGGAACCAGGCTATGTGGGGTGGCCAGTCCTCTTCTGGCTGTGCCGGGTGGAGATTATAACAGAACATGGCCAAGATGTTCAAATGTTCGTAAATGACCAGCATGGTTCAATAATAATAAGGCAGAACAGTTGAAACTGGAGCAGCAGCACAGCCAGGTGGACTGGGGACAGCAAGGAGTCATCATGTCAGGTAGTCCTGAGGCATAGTCCTAGGGCTCAGGTCCTCCGAGAGAGAGAAAGAGAGAAAGAGATAATTGGAGAGAGCACACTTAAATTCACACATGACACCGAATAGGACAGGAGAAGTACTCCAGATATAACAAACTGACCCTAGCCCCCCGACACATAAACTACTGCAGCATAAATACTGGAGGCTGAGACAGGAGGGGTCAGGAGACACTGTGGCCCCATCCGAGGACACCCCCGGACAGGGCCAAACAGGAAGGATATAACCCCACCCACTTTGCCAAAGCACAGCCCCCACACCACTAGAGGGATATCTTCAACCACCAACTTACCATCCTGAGACAAGGCTGAGTATAGCCCACAAAGATCTCCGCCACGGCACAACCCAAGTGGGGGCGCCAACCCAGACAGGAAGATCACATCAGTGACTCAACCCACTCAGGTGACGCACCCCTCCCAGGGACGGTATAAGAGAGCCCCAGTAAGCCAGTGACTCAGCCCCTGTAATAGGGTTAGAGGCAGAGAATTCCAGTGGAAAGAGGGGAACCGGCCAGGCAGAGAAAGCAAGGGTGGTTCGTTGCTCCAGAGCCTTTCCGTTCACCTTCCCACTCCTGGGCCAGACTACACTCAATCATATGACCCACTGAAGAGATGAGTCTTCAGTAAAGACTTAAAGGTTGAGACCGAGTTGACATGGGTAGGCTGACATGGGTAGGCATGGGTAGGCAGACCGTTCCATAAAATTGGAGCTCTATAGGAGAAAGCCCTGCCTCCAGCTGTTTGCTTAGAAATTCTAGGGACAATTAGGAGGCCTGCGTCTTGTGACCGTAGCGTACGTGTAGGTATGTACGGCAGGACCAAATCAGAGAGATAGGTAGGAGCAAGCCCATGTAATGCTTTGTAGGTTAGCAGTAAAACCTTGAAATCAGCCCTTGCTTTGACAGGAAGCCAGTATAGGGAGGCTAGCATTGGAGTAATATGATCACATTTTTTGGTTCTAGTCAGGATTCTAGCAGCCGTATTTAGCACTAACTGAAGTTTATTTAGTGCTTTATCCGGGTAGCCGGAAAGTAGAGCATTGCAGTAGTCTAACCTAGAAGTGACAAAAGCATGGATTAATTTTTCAGCATAATTTTTGGACAGAAAGTTTCAGATTTTTGCAATGTTACGTAGATGGAAAAAAGCTGTCCTTGAAATGGTCTTGATATGTTCTTCAAAAGAGAGATCAGGGTCCAGAGTAACGCCGATGTCCTTCACAGTTTTATTTGAGACGACTGTACAACCATTAAGATTAATTGTCAGATTCAACAGAAGATCTCTTTGTTTCTTGGGACCTAGAACAAGCATCTCTGTTTTGTCCGAGTTTAAAAGTAGAAAGTTTGCAGCCATCCACTTCCTTATGTCTGAAACACATGCTTCTAGCGAGGGCAATTTTGGGGCTTCACCATGTTTCATTGAAATGTACAGCTGTGTGTCATCCGCATAGCAGTGAAATTTAACATTATGTTTTCGAATGACATCCCCAAGAGGTAAAATATATAGTGAAAACAATAGTGGTCCTAAAACGGAACCTTGAGGAACACCAACATTTACAGTTGGTTTGTCAGAGGACAAACCATTCACAGAGACAAACTGATATCTTTCCGACAGATAAGATCTAAACCAGGCCAGAACTTGTCCGTGTAGACCAATTTGGGTTTCCAATCTCTCCAAAAGAATGTGGTGATCGATGGTATCAAAAGCAGCACTAAGGTCTAGGAGCACGAGGACAGATGCAGAGCCTCGGTCTGATGCCATTACAAGGTAATTTACCACCTTCACAAGTGCAGTCTCAGTGTTATGATGGGTCTAAAACCAGACTGAAGCATTTCGTATACATTGTTTGTCTTCAGGTTGGCAGTAGGTTGCTGCGCAACAGCCTTTTCAATTTTTTGGGGGAGGAATGGAAGATTCGATATAGGCCAATAGTTTTTTATATTTTCTGGGTCATGGTTTGGCTTTTTCAAGAGAGGCTTTATTACTGCCACTTTTAGTGAGTTTGGTACACATCCGGTGGATAGAGAGACATTTATTATGTTCAACATAGGAGGGCCAAGCACAGGAAGCAGCTCTTTCAGTAGTTGATTGGAATAGGGTCCAGTATGCAGCTTGAAGGTTTAGAGGCCATGATTATTTTCATCATTGTGTCAAGAGATATAGTACTAAAACACTTGAGCGTCTCTCTTGATCCTAGGTCCTGGCAGAGTTGTGCAGACTCAGGACAACTGAGCTTTGAAGGAATACGCAGATTTAAAGAGGAGTCCGTAATTTGCTTTCTAATAATCATGATCTTTTCCTCAAAGAAGTTCATGAATTTATCACTGCTAAAGTGAAAGCCATCCTCTCTTGGGGAATGCTGCTTTTTAGTTAGCTTTGCGACAGTATCAAAAAGGAATTTCGGATTGTTCTTATTTTCCTCAATTAAGTTAAAAATAGGATGATCGAGCAGCAGTAAGGGCTCTTCGGTACTGCACGGTACTGTCTTTCCAAGCTAGTCGGAAGACTTCCAGTTAGTTGTGGCACCATTTCCGTTCCAATTTTCTGGAAGCTTGCTTCAGAGCTCAGGTATTTTCTGTGTACCAGGGAGCTAGTTTCTTATGAGAAATGTTTTTAGTTTTTAGGGGTGCAACTGCATCTAGGGTATTGCGCAAGGTTAAATTGAGTTCCTCAGTTAGGTGGTTAATTGATTTTTGTCCTCTGGCGTCCTTGGGTAGACCGAGGGAATCTGGAAGGACATCAAGGAATCTTTGTGTTGTCTGTGAATTAATAGCACGACTTTTGATGTTCCTTGGTTGGGGTCTGAGCAGATTATTTGTTGCAATTGCAAACTTAATAAAATGGTGGTCCAATAGTCCAGGATTATGAGGAAAAACATCAAGATCCACAACATTTATTCCATGGGACAAAACTAGGTCCAGAGTATGACTGTGACAGTGAGTGGGTCCAGAGACATGTTGGACAAAACCCACTGAGTCGATGATGGCTCCGAAAGCCTTTTGGAGTGGGTCTGTGGACTTTTCCATGTGAATATTAAAGTCACCAAAGATTAGAATATTATCTGCTATGACTAGGTCCGATAGGAATTCAGGGAACTCAATGAGGAACGCTGTATATGGCCCAGGAGGCCTGTAAACAGTAGCTATAAAAAGTGATTGAGTAGGCTGCATAGATTTCATGACTAGAAGCTCAAAAGACGAAAACATCATTTTTTTTTGTGTAAATTGAAATTTGCAACACCTCCGCCTTTGCGGGATGCACAGGGGATATGGTCACTAGTGTAGCCAGGAGGTGAGGCCTCATTTAACACAGTAAATTAATCAGGCTTAAGCGATGTTTCAGTCAGGCCAATCACATCAAGATTATGATCAGTGATTAGTTCATTGACTATAATTGCCTTTGAAGTAAGGGATCTAACATTAAGTAGCCCTATTTTGAGATGTGAGGTATCATGATCTCTTTCAATAATGACAGGAATGGAGGAGGTCTTTATCCTAGTGAGATTGTTAAGGCGAACACCGCCATGTTTAGTTTTGCCCAACCTAGGTAGAAGCACAGACACGGTCTCAATGGTGATAGCTGAGCTGACTACACTGACTGTGCTAGTGGCAGACTCCACTATGCTGGCAGGCTGGCTAACAGCCTGCTGCCTGGCCTGCACCCTATCTCATTGTGGAGCTAGAGGAGTTAGAGCCCTGTCTATGTTGGTAGATAAGATGAGAGCACCCCTCCAGCTAGGATGGAGTCCGCCACTCCTCAGCAGGTCAGGCTTGGTCCTGTTTGTGGGTGAGTCCCAGAAAGAGGGCCAATTATCTACAAATTCTATCTTTTGGGAGGGGCAGAAAACAGTTTTCAACCAGCGATTGAGTTGTTAGACTGCTGTAGAGCTCATCACTCCCCCTAACTGGGAGGGGGCCAGAGACAATTACTCGATGCCGACACATCTTTCTAGCTGATTTACACGCAGAAGCTATGTGACACTAGCTTGGTGACACTTGGATTGCACACAGGTGGACTTTATTTAACTAATTATGTGACTTCTGAAGGTAATTGGTTGCACCCGATCTTATTTAGCGGCTTCATAGCAAAGGGGCTGAATACATATACACACACCACTTTCACGTTTTTTATTTTTTTGAATTTTTTCAAACAAGTTATTTTTTCCATTCCACTTCACCAACTTGGACTATTTTGTGTATGTCCATTACATGAAATCCAAATAAAAATCCATTTAAATTACAGGTTGTAATGCAACAAAATAGGAAAAACTCCAAGGGGGTGTCATTGTTCTGACCTTAGTTCCTTTGTTATGTCTTTGTTTTAGTATGGGTTAGGTGGGTTGTCTATGTTCCGTTTTCTATGTTGTGTTTTTGCGTTTGGCCTGGTATGGTTCTCAATCAGAAGCAGGTGTCGTTAGTTGTCTCTGATTGAAAATCATACTTAGGTAGCCTTTTTCCACCTGTGTTGCGTGGGTGTTTATTTTCTGTTCTATGTTTGTATTTCACCGTTCAGGACTGTTTTCGTTTCGTTCTCGTGTTTTGTTGTTTTTGTGCAACTATTCGTTTTCATTAAAAGGAGAATATGAATACTTACCATGCTGCACCTTGGTTCTCCTCTCTCTCTCCCAACGACAAGCGTTACAGGGGGTGAATACACTGTATATCAGTGCTTTTATTATTGTGCTCGACCATGTAGGCACCGCCATCAGTGCAATACAGATTCCGGAATTGTTATTTTTATCCCATTACGTCATAACAAACACCATTGTCCTTTTCTGCACAGTATGCATATTTACATGTTACTCCTATATTTGGCAGTGACCCACTCCCCTCTACCTCCCAGTAGAATCGCCCAGTCAGACCCTCTCTACACAGCACCTGATGACAGACCACTCTTAGTGTGAACCTTTATTGCCGTTTTCTCCTTTCTGTTCTTCTCAGAGTGAGGGAGTCATTTGTGTGCTGTGTTTGGGTCCAGTGTGAGATCACAGGAATATGATGAAGGATACCGATACACAGAATCATACATATTAGAATATTTAGATGTTTTTCAATTATCCAGAACTTCTAATGAAAGCCTATTTATAAATGAATTAGGGAAAGGGGATATCTAGTCAGTTGCACAACTGAATGCATTCAACCTAAATGTGACTTCCGCATTCAACCCAACCCCTCTGAAGCAGAGAGGTGCAGGGGGCTGCCGTAATCCATGTGATCTGTGCCCGTGTACCAGTTGTTGGGGAGTTTCATTTTTTTGATGACTTTTTCAAATTCAATGACTTTTGCACGTTGATTTAATATCATTACATAGATTTTGTGATGCTGAAATGATGTGGAAATAACATTGATTAAATTGTGCCCAGTGGATTGTAAGAGCTTACTAGCAGTCATGTCCCCTTAACACACCTTACATAAGGTAATATAGCAACACTTAATGCATTATTTCAAGAGTGCATTATGTTTTGTTATGAGTGAGGGAGCCTAATGCATTACACGCATACTGTTCTTCAGTAAGGAAGCAGGTCAGGGGCTGGGGTAAAGGGATCACGGACACAACAACAACACACTTTCTGCATCCTTGAGTTTCTCCAGTCTCCATTGTGGATCCTCCACTCCAGCAGAGAGCAGCTTCACCCCTGAGTCTCCTGGGTAATTGTAGCTCAGGTCCAGCTCTCTCAGGTGTGAAGAGTTTGAGAGCTGAGGCCAAAGAAGCACATCCTTCCTCTGTGACCAGACAACCTGACAGCTTGCAGAGAGTTTATCATGATTTCATTAACACTACTGCTACCCATTATACACATGTAACCCCTTGGCTGTACAGGTTTACACTTGACATTTAAATGAAGTAAAATAAAAAATAATTATGGAAAGTTTATACACATATTCATATAAAACCATTTTTATGTTAATTGAATAAGCAATTCATGTCTATACTCAGGTTTCCGTCATTTTGTTGAAAGATTTTCAAGTAAATATTCTAATATCCTCACACATAAAATATGCAAATTTAAGCAGCAGTGGTCTGTTTCCATCAAATTGGCTTCTTGCAAAAAAAGCGCTTTGTCTAATAACTTAGAATTTATTGAATACAATTTTTTAAATACGATGTGTTTCCATCCCATTTTTAACTCTGTCGATGATTTTGGCACAAAAAGTCAATAAACAGCAAATGTGCTCACTCTGGTCTTGCAATGTGCGCTGTAGTCACAAGCTCGCAGATATAGTACATGGAGTGTTGAGGCCTAAGCTTCATGACATGGATAAGAGCAAGATCATTTTCATTTGTCAATTGAATGCTAAGCACTGATCATCACGTCACCAGCATAAATTAGGAACCTCCATATTTATTATAAATGAGCATCAAGCTCATCATCACTGTGCGCTTTCACCACCCTGTGAAGTTCATTATTTAATCTGTAGCTGAATAAACTATTCAGTGTGCATGCTCTGATCTGTTTCACCTGTCTTTGTGATTGTCTCCACCCCCCTCCAGGTGTCACCCAACTTCCCTATTTTCCCCTGTGTATTTAAACCTGTGTTGTCTGTTGGTCTGTTGCCAGTTCATCTTGTTTGTCAAGTCAATCAGCATTTTTGTTCTCAGCTCCTGCTGTCCCAGTCTCTCTTTTTCTCGCCCCCCTAGTTTTGACGCTTGCCTGACCACTTTGCCTGACCACTTTGCCTGACCACTTTGCCTGACCACTTTGCCTGACCACTTTGCCTTACCACTTTGCCTGACCACTTTGCCTGACCACTCTGCCTGACCACTCTGCCTGACCCTGAGCCTGCTGACCTGTACCTTTGCTTACACTGAGCCTGCCTGCCTTCCGGTACCGTTGCCCCACTTCTGGTTTACTGACCCCTGCCTGCCTTGACCTGTCTAAACTGCCCCTGTTGGATTATTAAACCATTGTCAACTCGTTTACCAACAATTATTCTGTTTCAATCAAGCCTGTTTTTTCTATCCAACATGTAATTTATTCACATAAAAATGGCTGGATAGAAACATTGTTTTTTTTCTTTTTTTCTCTCATTCTGCAGTTTGTCAACTTCTAAGTAACCTCAGGGTTTACAGTGTGGAATAGCAACCTCAGGGACTCCAGTTTACAGTGTGGAATAGCAACCTCAGGGTTTACAGTGTGGAATAGCAACCTCAGGGACTCCAGTTTACAGTGTGGAATAGCAACCTCAGGGTTTACAGTGTAGAATAGTAACCTCAGGGTTTACAGTGTGGAAAAGTAACCTCTGGGTTTACAGTGTGGAAAAGTAACCTCTGGGTTTACACTGTGGAATAGTAACCTCAGGGTTTACACTGTGGAATAGTAACCTCAGAGTTTACAGTGTGGAATAGCAACCTCAGGAACTCCAGTTTACAGTGTGGAATAGCAACCTCAGAGTTTACAGTGTGGAATAGTAACCTCAGGGACTCCAGTTTACAGTGTGGAATAGCAACCTCAGGAACTCCAGTTTACAGTGTGGAATAGTAACCTCAGGGACTCCAGTTTACAGTGTGGAATAGCAACCTCAGGGACTCCAGTTTAGTGTGGACTCCCCAGTCCAGCAGCCAGCAGCTTCACTCCTGCATCTTGCAGGTCATTGTCTCTCAATGTCCAGTTCTCTTAAGTGTGAGGAGTTTGAGTTGAGAACTTAGGCGAGCGCTACACCACATCTCTCTGTGAGGCTACATTGATTCAACCTATAAGACATACATAGGCCAAGCTTATCAATTAACATGTCATTTATATTAACATATACAGTGCCTTGCGAAAGTATTCGGCCCCTGTAACGGCGTTCTTCGTTTGTTGAAAGAGAGTCGGACCGAAATGCAGCGTGGTGGTTACTCATGTCTTTAATGAATGAAAAGTGACGATACATGAAATAACTATACAAAATACGAAAACAACAAACGGAACGTGAAACTTATTACAGCCTATCTGGTGAACACTACACAGAGACAGGAACAATCACCCACGAAAGACAAAGCGAAACTCAAGCTACCTAAATACGGTTCCCAATCAGAGGCAACGAGAATCACCTGACAGCTGATTGAGAACCGCCTCAGGCAGCCAAGCCTATACAACACCCCTAATCAGCCGCGATCCCAAATACTACAAACCCCAATACGAAATACAACACGTAAACCCCTGTCACACCCTGGCCTGACCAAATATATAACGAAAACACAAAACACTAAGACCAAGGCGTGACAGCCCCCTTGAACTTTGCGACCTTTTGCCACATTTCAGGCTTCAAACATAAAGATATAAAACTGTATTTTTTTGTGAAGAATCAACAAGTGGGACACAATCATGAAGTGGAACGACATTTATTGGATATTTCTAACTTTTTTAACAAATCAAAAACTGAAAAATTGGGCGTGCAAAATTATTCAGCCCCTTTACTTTCAGTGCAGCAAACTCTCTCCAGAAGTTCAGTGAGGATCTCTGAATGATCCAATGTTGACCTAAATGACTAATGATGATAAATACAATCCACCTGTGTGTAATCATGTCTCTGTATAAATGCACCTGCACTGTGATATTCTCAGAGTTCCGTTAAAAGCTCAGAGAGCATCATGAAGAACAAGGAACACACCAGGCAGGTCCGAGATACTGTTGTGAAGAAGTTTAAAGCCGGATTTGGATACAAAAAGATTTCCCAAGCTTTAAACATTCCAAGGAGCACTGTGCAAGCGATAATATTGAAATGGAAGGAGTATCAGACCACTGCAAATCTACCAAGACCTGGCCGTCCCTCTAAACTTTCAGCTCATACAAGGAGAAGACTGATCAGAGATGCAGCCAAGAGGCCCATGATCACTCTGGATGAACTGCAGAGATCTACAGCTGAGGTGGGAGACTCTGTCCATAGGACAACAATCAGTCGTATATTGCACAAATCTGGCCTTTATGGAAGAGTGGCAAGAAGAAAGCCATTTCTTGAAGATATCCATAAAAAGTGTTGTTTAAAGTTTGCCACAAGCCACCTGGGAGACACACCAAACATGTGGAAGAAGGTGCTCTGGTCAGATGAAACCAAAATTGAACTTTTTGGCAACAATGCAAAACGTTATGTTTGGCGTAAAAGCAACACAGCTCATCACCCTGACCACACCATCCCCACTGTCAAACATGGTGGTGGCAGCATCATGGTTTGGGCCTGCTTTTCTTCAGCAGGGACAGGGAAGATGGTTAAAATTGATGGGAAGATGGATGGAGCCAAATACAGGACCATTCTGGAAGAACCTGATGGAGTCCGCAAAAGACCTGAGACTGGGACGGAGATTTGTCTTCCAACAAGAGAATGATCCAAAACACAAAGCAAAATCTACAATGGAATGGTTAAAAAATAAACATATCCAGGTGTGGCCAAGTCAAAGTCCAGACCTGAATCCAATCGAGAATCTGTGGAAAGAACTGAAAACTGCTGTTCACAAATGCTCTCCATCCAACCTCACTGAGCTCGAGCTGTTTTGCAAGGAGGAATGGGAAAAAATGTCAGTCTCTCGATGTGCAAAACTGATAGAGACATACCCCAAGCGACTTACAGCTGTAATCGCAGTAAAAGGTGGCGCTACAAAGTATTAACTTGAGGGGGCTGAATAATTTTGCACGCCCAATTTTTCAGTTTTTGCTTTGTTAAAAAAGTTTGAAATATCCAATAAATGTCGTTCCACTTCATGATTGTGTCCCACTTGTTGTTGATTCTTCACAAAAAAATACAGTTTTATATCTTTATGTTTGAAGCCTGAAATGTGGCAAAAGGTCGCAAAGTTCAAGGGGGCCGAATACTTTCGCAAGGCACTGTAATTGTATAAATTTAGTAATACAAATTAATTGTTTCTTCTGATCTTTGTCATATGTCTATGTTAGGTATTGATTAACTTCAGAGCTGTTCTGGAGACATTGACTACTGGCAGCAGCCTCAGAAGACTCTCCTCTGATCTGGAGCATTTCTTCAGATTGAACACATTCCAGCTCCTTCTTTGAAGTTAGCAACACAAAGACCAGAGCTGAACATTGTGCAGGGAAGAGTTCTCAGAGACTTCCTGACCTCAGGAACATCCTCCAATAGAGTGTAACAGATTGATGCACTTCTCTGGAGAGTGATTCTCCCTGATCTTTTTCTTGATGTACTTGACTGTTACCTAATTTCTCTGTTTCCTGTTTGTGTCAGTAGCCCTCGTAGGAGAGTCTGATTGGACTCCTGAGAGAGGCCCAGAAGGAAGCGGAGGAACAGATCCAGGTGTCCATTCTCACTCTAAGGCCTTGTTCACTGCCCTCTTGTTGGTTGTAGGATTTTCATTGAACATCTTCAGAATTTTTGTGAGGTTCGTTTCTTTTTTGTCACTAGATTGACATTGCTGTTGTTGAATGAGAGAAACACATACAGAGCGGGAAGGAACTCCTGAATGGTCAGATGGCACAAAGCAGTACACCTTTTCCTCGTACAGCCCACGCTCCTCTCTGAAGATCTGTGTGCACTATCCTGAGTATAATGATGCTTCACTGATGTCGATGTCACACTTAGTCAGGTCTTCCTCGTAGAAAATCTGATTGCCTTTTCAAGCTGTTCGAAAGCCAGTTTCCCCAGTGCCAGCGTAGATTAGTCTCACCTTCCCCTTTATACTTCACATCTGTCTATTTGGACTGAAATTCCAGGAAGTATGTGTACATTTCAGTCAGAGTTTTGGGCATCTTTTCTATCTTATATGTATTGACCATGTGCTCAAGGACTGTAGCAGAAATCCGACAGAACAGCTTCAGGAATGTGAAATAAAAATATGTAATGAATGAAAGTATGGAGGGGATGTCAGTGAACAAATGCCGTGGTCAAGGCTACAGTGCCAGTGAAAAGAGTGGAGCTTCCTCAGGTGTTTTCAGTGCATATCAGACAGAGCCTAATGCTTTTTGGGTAGTTCTTTATGAGTTTTAGTTGAGAACAATCACTCTGCAGAAATGACAATTACAGTATGGTAAAACCAGCTTGTTTGCCATAGCAAGATCAGGGAAACTGGGCAGATTTCTTGATTGCAATTATCACACATTTACAGTTTGTCACGTAGTTCCAAGGTTTGGGTAATAAGGGATTGATTGTTTTTCAGGTTATTTGAACAGATTCCAAGATCATAATGATGGTAAAAAGCGAACTCAAAAAGGTACAAAGTTATCAAACAAAAACAGTCAAAGGATAAGGCGTGATATGAAGCTAAAAGGACACGATTGAAAACTGTGGTTGCAGTCACCTGCTCAGACTTTGTATGCATCAACCAATGGTTGCATGACACGTCATCGACTGACATATTGCTATAACGTGTTTGTTTTTTTATTCTCTTTTTTTAAATCATGAAAATCATGTAAATATTAAAACATACAATGTACCTGCAGTGAAGCCGCTCAACATTTACATTACATTCAGTCATCTAACCGTCTCCCGTCCAGAGCGACACAATTTACAAAAGAGAAAAAAGAGAAACAACAATGTAAAAACTAAACACATCAAAGACAACAAAAAACAAAACAGCTAGGCCAACTATATACATTTCAGTGCATGTGCGGCACTATTTACATGTGTGTGTGCACATGCGCATTTCAATGCGAGTGTATATGCATGTGTACAAGAATGAGTACAAGCACCTGCGTGGCATCAGCCTCAGGCAAACGAGGTAAAGACAGATTCAGGTTGGATATTTGACGGATATTCGTCTGTAGTTTTCCTTACGTCCACTAACAGCAGTTAAGGACCATCAACATAACGATAAATCCAATTTTTCTCATTTCAGTAGCTCTTTAACCGTTACTCCTAAAACGTTCAAAAGTGGTTCTAGTTAACCCGATGGCATAGACACACGTTGCATTTGAAATTCAATAGCACCTTGGTCATGTGACCCACACACCTCAAACAAGGTTCATAATGTACACTCATTGGGCCTACACATTGCACAGCCTTTTGTTTGTCCATTTGCATCTCATTAGATTTTACGATCATTTTTTTAAAGATTAAAGTCTTATGATCTACAACCATCAAACTACTTTCAGAACATCCATTCACTAGCAATATATATTGCACATCCTTTAGTTTGTCCATTTTCATCTCACACAATTTTACATACATTTTGTAATCTTTAGAATTTCAATCGCTCCTTGGTCATGTGACCTACTGCCTTCAAACAAGGTTCAGAATGTACACTCAAGTGGGCCTACACATTGCACACTCTTTTATCTGTCCATGTTCTCACATTAATATGCCTGCTCTGCCCCCCTGAAGGACAGTGTCACTCACACAACTATTCACTTGGGCCTTCTCCCTGGGGCCTTCCTGACCTCCAGGCAGGGAACCATTGACCTGGTGACCTCTGACTTCTGGCCTCTACAGTCGTGGCCAAAGGTTTTGAGATTGACACAAATATTAATTTTCACAAAGTCTGCTGCCTCAGTTCGTATGATGGCAATTTGCATATACTCCAGAATGTTATGAAGAGTGATCAGATGAATTGCAATTAATTGCAAAGCCCCTATTTGCCATTCAAATGAACTGAATCCCCAAAAAATGTTTCCACTGCATTTCAGCCCTGCCACAAAAGGACCAGCTGACATGTCAGTGATTCTCTCATTAACACAGGTGTGAGTATTGACGAGGACAAGGCTGGAGATCACTCTGTCATGCTGATTGAGTTCGAATAAGAGACAGGAAGATTCAAAAGGAGGGTGGTGTTTGGAATCATTGTTATTCCTCTGTCATTGTTATGGAGTCATTGTTATTCCTCTGTCAACCTGCAAGGAAACATGTGCTGTCATCATTGCTTTGCACAAAAAGGGTTTCACAGGCAAGGATATTGCTGCCAGTAAGATTGCACCTAAATCAACCATTTATCGGAACATAAAGAACTTCAAGAAGAGCGGTTCAATTCTTGTGAAGAAGGCTTCAGGGTGCCCAAGAAAGTCTAGCAAGCGCCAGGACCGTCTCCTAAAGTTGATTCAGCTGCGGGATCGGGGCACCACCAGTACAGAGCTTGCTCAGGAATGGCAGCAGGCAGGTGTGAGTGCATCTGCATGCACAGTGAGGCGAAGTCTTTTGGAGGATGGCCTGGTGCCAAGAAGGACAGCAAAGAAGCCACTTCTCTCCAGGAAAAACATCAGGGACAGACTGATATTCTGCAAAAGGTACAGGGATTGGACTGCTGAGGACTGGGGTAAAGTCATTTTCTCTGATGAATCCCCTTTCCGATTTTTTGGGGCATCTGGAATAAAAGCTTGTCCGGAGAAGACAAGGTGAGCGCTACCATCAGTCCTGTGTCATGCCAACAGTAAAGCATCCTGAGACCATTCATGTGTGGGGTTGCTTCTCAGCCAAGGGAGTTTGCTCACTCACAATTTTGCCTAAGAACACAGCCATGAAAAAGGAATGGTACCAACACATCCTCCGAGAGCAACTTCTCCCAACCATCCAGGAACAGTTTGGTGACGAACAATGCCCTTTCCAGCATGATGGAGCACCTTGCCATAAGGCAAAAGTGATAACTAAGTGGCTCGGGGAACAAAACATCAATATTTTGGGTCCATGGCCAGGAAACTCCCCAGACCTTAATCCCATTGAGAACTTGTAGTCAATCCTCAAGAGGCGGGTGGACAAAAAAACAAACACAAATTCTGACAAACTCCAATCATTGATTGTGCAAGAATGGGCTGCCATCAGTCAGGATGTGGCCCAGAAGTTAATTGACAGCATGACAGGGCGGATTGCAGAGGTCTTGAAAAAGAAGGGTCAACACTGTAAATATTGACTCTTTGCATCAACTTCATGTAATTGTCAATAAAAGCCTTTGACATGAAATGCTTGTAATTATACTTCAGTGTTCCATAGTAACATCTGACAAAAAAATATCTAAAGACAATGAAGTTGCAATCTTTGTGAAAATTAATATTTGTGTCATTTTCAAAACTTTTGGCCACAACTGTAGGCCTACACTCCCTGCCCTCCTGCCTGCCTGCCGTCTCCCTGGGCCTGAGAGTGTATAGCTTACTCCTTGGAACAACAGACCTCCAGGCCTCCACACTTACTCTCCCTACCCGGTCAACACCCGTCTCCCTTGGCCTTAGTAATTCCAGGGAGTAAGTTGTACTCTAAGACGTCTATAGTCCCGCTGTCAGGAACCACGTGCACCACGTGCACCCGAAAAATGCTCTGTGCACCTGGGGACAGCACTCACAGCCAGAGTGCTGCCTACAGCCCCTGCCCCTGCCCCTGCTTAGACTCTGAGTTCCCCCCGCCTTGAGGGAGGCCTCCTCGTGCACCTGGTGATCCTTTGACTTCCACAGCGAGTCCCAACCTGACTCTCAGTCCCACCAAAGGATGGGCCCGGGGGGATGAGCGACCACCACCTTGCCCCCTACCTATCCAGAGCCCAATGTCAATGTCTTACGCCTTCTACCAGCCTGCCTGGGCTCTCTTCCACCCTGTGTCTGGCCTCTGGCACCTGACCCTTCTGCGTGCACCTGGTAACCCGTAAGTAAAGATAGAGGATGGTGGAGGAAGACACTTTCCGTCCCCAAGAAAACTTGGATCGAGGGCTGAATTTCAATAAATTGCAGCGAGTGAGCTGCTCTGCTATGTAAGAAACCCTGACCCAGAATCAGGTTGTCTATGAGTGATTTAGCACCAGGTTCCCCATACTAAGGTAATCAATGGGACTGTGCTGCTTCCCTAAAATGTCCTTATTCTTCCTTAAGTGCTCCTGCATGCTGTTTGGACCAGAGCCACTGCTGCTGGGTTCAGAGCCCTTAGGTGAGTTAGCTGCCACCATAGACTAAGACTCAGTGTTGGCTCTCTGTGACTGTAGTGCATGGAAGATTTGACAGGTCTCCTCTCCTTGCCCATGAAGAACATCCAAGTCTGGTCTCTCCTGGTCGACCCTGGAAAACACAAAGAAACAAGGACTGTAGCTTTAGTGGACTTTTACTTGGAACCACTTCTGTTTGTTGGTAACATGGCCCAATAGAAGAAAATGAATCAATATAGACAGTGTTGGTAACTCACTAACCAGTGCACTAATTTCTTACCTTTGTCCAGTAGTAATGTTTCCAACTCAGAGGATTGGATGATCCATAGACCAGAGTCACTTGTCTGTTGAAAAAAAGCAACAAGTGACAATGACTGAATTGAGACATTTTCATGCCCCATCTTTGTTTTAGTAGTCTCTTTCTCTGAAAATTACAGGTGGATCCATAGACTGGTGACTCTTCATGGACACATAGCTGGGAACAGGTGACTCTGATCTCTCCTGATGAACTCTGGACAAACACAGAGACAATAAATATCTATGTCGACCTTAAGTAGATGTTGTGGTGTCACTGAGCATACAATCTTTACACTTTATTTTATTTCACTAATTATTTTATAAGTTTCTAATTGGAGAATGACATGCATACCTAACCAATTACACTAGTTATGTCGAGGATCTTGATGCTCGCTTACTGTAGTTTAGTAGAAGAGTCTCCACCTTTGAACATGATTGGATGATTTATAGACTGGTCACTCTTCACGGACACACAGCTGTGTGCAGGTGAGACTGGTCTCTTCTGATGTGCCCTGGAAAAGACACACACAGACAAGAGCTATTTAGAAGATGTTGTGGTGTCACTAAATACATCTCTACAAACATTATTTTAAATTATTTTCAAGTTATTTGATAGGTTTCTCGTTGGAGCATTACAGGTATGTCTAACAAATGTTATTAGCCTTCTTTCGTTGATATATTTATAGATGGACACTATGTCTGTACATTAGGGGAACCTATTTCGCTCAAGAGCACCCCGCTTACTTTAGTTTAGTAGAAGAGGTTCTCTCTCTGGAAAGGGTAGGTGGATCTATAGACTGGTCACTCTTCATGGACGCACAGCTCGGTACAGTTGAGTCTGGTCTCTCCTGCTGGATTAGGCTTCAACACAACAGACAGACCTTTAGACACTAATCTATTCTATTCTTATCTAGCCTAATGATGATGTAAAATCACTTCTGAGTTCTGCGATGGACAACAGTCATCAACAGCTTTGGATTAATCTCACCTCTCAACATTGGGGATGCATGTTCCCCAGTGAGATTCATTTTAGAGGCAGTGGTCCCCTCCTCTCTCCTAAGACCTCTAAACACATAAACACACTTAAAATTGTTTTAAATAAGTTAATTAAAGTTGTAAAATTGTACACTCTAAATTAACAGAAAAACTGTGCGTGAGTGGATGGGTTGTGATACAACTTGTGTATTTGACTATGAAAGGGGGGGGGGGGCAAAGAGACAGAGACAGACATGGACCTATATAATATTTTAGCAATCAGGAGGGTGTCAATTTGTTACATTCTCTTCATGTCATTGTGCTTAGTCATACTCTCATAACGAGGTGGTTATATCTCAAAGAAACACTTTCATCATGCCAATACACACCTATTTCGGTCTCCTTTTACTACTATCAAACACAAAACAGATCAAACATGATCAACAAACCTTTACAGTTGTAGCAACAGTACTTCCATAATGCCTTATGTTACTGGTTAACTTGAGCTGTTACTGGCTAGCATACTAGATAATATATAGATCAATTATCTGGAAACAATTCCTACTTTCTGGTCGTCACTTTGAAGGATTCAACAGATGAAATGTATTCTCTCTGTGATGCGTTTCACTGAAGATGACTAACATTGATTCAGCTGCCAGTCTAAGTATTATGTCCAGTAAATAAAATACAAGAAATCCTAAATGACACCCTACTCCCTATATAGTGCACTACAATGACCAAGGCCCTATACTCCTCATATAGTAAATCACTTTGGACCAGAGCCCTATCTTGAAAGGTAGTGCACTAAATATTAGGATTAAGGTGCCATATGTTGAAAAGTAGTGGGAATAAGTTTAGATTTCAGACACAAACATCTACTCACCTGAGAAATTGAAATTGTAATCAGATCTAGTCTAGATCTATAATTCTCTCTGCTCTCGTCTCAATCCACCACGTACGTGTAAGGTGTCTCTGATCGTAACCACCAGTTCAGTCAGTGTGTGTGTGTGTTTCTGTTCCAATCATAGTCAAACCATTTTGTCTAGTTACCACACACACACACACACAAACACACACTGACGGAACTATTCCTGAAGGTGGTGCTGAAGTATCACCATGCAAATGATGCTACTGTAAGGGATGATGAGCAATGCAAATCACTGACACAACACACACAGGCTGGCACTGCAAATAGGCTGGCACCAGTGTTTTACTAAAGAAAGGCATCTTGTTGCAGAAACTTTGGCAATTCACTTGCTGAACTGACTCATTTGAAATGGACTTGACCTCAACCCTGATGCCTACATTCTTCTCTTATAGTCTAAAGTGGAGCCAACCCCACCTTAATATGTAACACTGACACTCTTATGTCACCTCTCTCCCTATCGCCTCACCTCGCCTGCCACAACATCCCATCCTAGAGAGCCGTATCTTGGCAACAGCAAAGCCATGGAGACCGGTGACGTCTTCGTAACCCTTGGAATCGCAAGAAATCATGTGTGAGTGTGTGTTCTAACCAGAGTATTATCGGTTGTTCGTACTAGTTACAATGCCGGTTGGAGCTGAAAGGTGGGAAAGGAGTAGGCTGTCCTGACCTTCTGTGACCTTCCCTTTCTGCAGCCAGTGAAAAAACACATTTCCCCTTTGGGGGGGTTCAATGAAGTACAGTGATTGGTTCATTCATTCACTCTCTCTATGTGGTTCTCTTCCTCTCCACTCCCTTATCAGACAGAAGGTCGTTGAAGAGAGTGTATGTTCACAGGTTCAGTGTGTCAAGAGTCAATACTGCTACATAACAGTCACCTTGTCATTATGGAAGAGTTTGAATGGTGTGCTCTGTACAGACCCTGGGTCCAAAGTCAGTCAGTGGACAGATAACTAGCTGGCTCTATAGATATGGGCAGACATCCAAGCACAATGTTAGTGTGTTTCTGTTTGGCAACATGACAATGACAAAAATAGTTGGAGAATAATAATACAGAGGAAGCAGTCTTTCTTTTGATCTCTCTCTTCCTTTCACTTTCTCTCTGCTGTGAAAGCCTTGCTTCCTCACTTTCAGTGACAGGGCCTAATGATTACACCAGTTAATTGTGATGACACACATACACACTTCCAATTCACATGTGTATAATACACACTTGTACATGTGTGCAATAGGACAAATAGAAGCACCCACCAAATGATGGATTATTATTACACACAAACACACGCACAAGCACACACACTGTGACTAGATTGCATATTGAATGACTACCTCCTCTCAGTAACTAGGTGTCCTGGGGACAATACCAGTTTACTTAGTTTTTTAGACTACTGCCACATTACACCTATATCTGAAGAACCTGCTGTTGTGTCTCTCTCCCCCACCATCTCTCTCTCTCTTCCTTTCCATCTGTCTCTCTCCCCCACCATCTCTCTCTCTCTTCCTTTCCATCTGTCTCTCTCCCCCACCATCTCTCTCTCTCTTCCTTTCCATCTGTCTCTCTCCCCCACCATCTCTCTCTCTCTCTTCCTTTCCATCTGTCCCTCTCCCCCACCATCTCTCTCTTCCTTTCCATCTGTCTCTCTCCCCCACCATCTCTCTCTTCCTTTCCATCTCTCTCTCTCTTCCTTTCCATCTGTCTCTCTCCCCCACCATCTCTCTCTCTCTTCCTTTCCATCTGTCTCTCTCCCCCACCATCTCTCTCTCTCTCTTACTTTCCATCTGTCTCTCTCCCCCACCATCTCTCTCTCTCTTCCTTTCCATCTCTCTCCCCCACCATCTCTCTCTCTCTCTCTCTCCCTTTCCATCTGTCTCTCTCCCCCACCATCTCTCTCTCCCTTTCCATCTCTCTCTCCCCCACCATCTCTCTCTCTTCCTTTCCATCTGTCTCTCTCCCCATCATCTCTCTCTCTTCCTTTCCATCTGTCTCTCTCCCCCACCATCTCTCTCGCTCTTCCTTTCCATCTGTCTCTCTCCCCCACCATCTCTCTCTCCCTTTCCATCTCTCTCTCTTCCTTTCCATCTGTCTCTCTCCCCCACCATCTCTCTCTCCCTTTCCATCTGTCTCTCTCCCCCACCATCTCTCTCTCTTCCTTTCCATCTGTCTCTCTCCCCCACCATCTCTCTCTCTTCCTTTCCATCTGTCTCTCTCCCCCACCATCTCTCTCTCTTCCTTTCCATCTGTCTCTCTCCCCCACCATCTCTCTCTCTTCCTTTCCATCTGTCTCTCTCCCCCCACCATCTCTCTCTCTCTCTTCCTTTCCATCTGTCTCTCTCCCCCACCATCTCTCTCTCTCTTCCTTTCCATCTCTCTCTCTCTCCCTCTTCCTTTCCTTCTCTCTCTTCCTTTCCATCTGTCTCTCTCCCCCCACCATCTCTCGCTCTCTCTTCCTTTCCATCTGTCTCTCCCCCACCATCTCTCTTTTCCTTTCCATCTGTCTCTCTCCCCCGCCATCGCTCTCTCTCTCTTCCTTTCCATCTGTCTCTCTCCCCCACCATCTCTCTCTCTTCCTTTCCATCTGTCTCTCTCCCCCTCTTTCTTTCTCTCTCCTTTTCGCTCCGACTCACATTTTGTCTTTTCAATTCAGGCACACTTTCACGTGGTGTATCTTTCTCTCTTTCTTCTATTCTCTCTATTTCACTCTGCCTTTCAATACATTTCATCTTTCTTACCTGCAGTAGCAGTCTGTGCTTGGTTATATGTCAGCAAAGATTAAAACACCAACCCAACACAAGAAAACATCCAAATGTAACAGTTATATTGTAACGCAACCTCACTTTCCAACTTCAAATGTCTCTACTCGATACCTTCTCGGTGGCACAACTGGCCAAGACATTGTCAAGTGGTCGGCGACGTGTGTTAGCGAGGCGGAGGAAGTAAGATCACTCCTAGTTGAGGAAGGGTGAGCAAGGAAGTGAATAATATTCACCCCTGTTACACAAACAAGAAAGAAACATAACAAAATTAACATCATTCTTATTCACATCAGTTTATTTTTATACATTACCATATACATACAGTACAGTACATTAGGCTCAATACATATCTATTGGAATATATATTGTTGTGGTTGATGTACAATTTGTTGTGTGAGGCAGAGTGACATAGTTTTAGGCCATTACAGTGTCATAGTGCAGTACAGGTAGGGTGTTCTAGAAAGCAGTGTCATTCATTTAGCCAGCTAACTTTAAAAACAGTCAGATATATATATATATATATATATATATATATATATATATATATATATATATATATGAATTTTTCTGGTTCATTTTGAAAGCTAAACTGTTGTTGGTTGTCAAGTCAATTACACCATGCTAATTTCAAATCTATATTTCTGGAAAATATGAAGTTATTTTAGAATATTTAGGACAGTTAGCTGGCTAAATCATTGATCCTGCTTCCTGGAACAGTCCCCAGGTGGATGTTTAAACTCTAGAGGTCGTCTTGTACAATAGAACACATGCACTGGCATCTACATACTTAGATAGTTAGATATCGCACAAGAATATGTCAAACACCATCACAACAGAGCAACACTTGCAGGGGTGATACTGTTAATGTCTAGGCTTGGAACACTCTACGGGGTTGTAGTGGTCAGGGTTGGGGTCAATTCAATTTCAATTCAGTCAAATAAGGAAGTAAACTGAAATTCCAAGTCCAATTTTCCTCAATTCTTCTTTATGACAAAATTCTGTCTGAATTGACTGAATTTAAATGGCATTGAGCCCAACCATGATAGTGGTCAGGGTCTGACTAGAACTCATCACAGCTCTACTGGAAGCACTGCTAATAGAAGTACTGTACTACTAAAGTACTACTTTGTATTTAAACATATTTACAGAGTCACGAATGGAGAGTGTGTGAAGAGAAGATGCCATATAATGTAGTTGTAACAGACTGTTTTTCAATCAATTACAGCAGATGCCCTGATGGTTAATATGATATTATCTTTTAAACTTCTCATTTCATTCACAACACGAGGTCATGTCCCCACCTATTTTCAGTCAGCATTAAAATAACTGAAATAGGATTGTCTAAAAACATGGATGAACTAAAGATTGTCATTGTGCAACTATAAGTATGTTGTTCCACCTCAGGAAGGGGGGTGGGGGGTGGAGAGGATGATAGATGTGGTCTATATGACTTGGCAGCAGCTGTGCGGTGAAGGGGGACAGAGCAGACCCTCTTTGGGGCTCCTGTGTATATTGACTGACATAGTCTTATCACTGAGAGGCATCTGTAGCACTCTGTTCTTCAGGTTCTGGTGATGCTCCCTGGCCAGGTCCAGCTCACTCAGCCTCAGTGTGCCAGAGGACGGGGCCTCGAACTGTGGGTCAGCGAAGTGGTCAAGGGGGTGGTGCTGGAGGTGGTGGGTCCCTCCGGGCGACGGACCCCCCAGGAGGGAGACCTTATCCAGGCTGCCAGTAGAGCCCCCCATACACATCCTCCACACTGGCTGGTCCTGGTGGTCCAAGCTCCCCCCCCTTACCCCTCCTCCCCCAGCTGTCAGGCTGTGGAACTGGGAGCTCAGGCATAGGCTCATCAGTTTCAGGCTCTCCACCAATCCGCTGGCTGCTTTGGCCGAGCCTAGTCCCGCCCCTGTACCATCAGCAGAGGGGCTTTCTCTTCCTCTGTCTCCCCCACTCCAACCTCTGTCTCCCCCACCACTGGCAAAGCTAGGTCTTCCTTGTCTTGGTGCTGTCGTGTCCATGTCAGGTCTCCGCTGGCTCACAGAGTCATTGTCATCTCTCCTCTCTGAGGTGGGAGACGCCATGGCAACTGTTGCCACCTTGGTAACCGTTGCTGGGGACGACACACCTGACGACGTCAATATCCCAGTGTGGAGGCTGAGGAAAGCTTGTTCTGGCTTGAACACACACTTCTTTCCTTCTATCATTCCTTCCTTCTCCTTGTCATCCTTCTCTACTTCCTCCTCCTCTCCTTCCTCCTCGTGTATCTGGTTGAGGACGGGTGCACTCTTACGAGAAGTCAGTCGGTTAGAGACAGAGGAAGGGGAGGATGAAGATGAGGCAACGTTATGCCGGAGAACCACCTGAGAAGGGAGAACCGAGGGAGACGAATCCTCCTCGTCCTCATCTTCCTCCTCCTCATCTAGGCTGAAGAGGCTGGGGCTCCGTGGTTTAGAGGGGGTGGGGGAGGCCAGGGAGCCCAGCCTGAGGGGGATGGAGTGGGGCTTGACTGGAGGCCGGAGGCCCCTGTCCTGGTGCTCTCTGGTTGAACCGACAGGAGGGAGTGCTTTGTTTGTAGTGTGTGTGTCATCAGCCTGGAGGGTCAGAGTGTGTGTGGGTTGTGTGTTATTGTCCAACCGTCTGTGGTTGAGTTCCAGTAGGGATGTTTTGGGTCTGGGTCCGTGGTGGACCAGGCTCTCAGCACTGCGGGCGGGAGACTGGGGGCCCCCTGGGTGGGAGATGAGGGTACCCCCCAAACCGTCCCCCATGTCCTGGTGCACGTCCACTCTGGTGGGCCAAGACTGCCTGAAGAGGGTTAAGCAGAGAGAGGGAGCAGAGAGTTTTAACAACATTTACTGTGGCAGCTCCCTCCCTCTCTGTCTCTACTTGTTTATTTACTGTGACAGCAGCACCCCCCCTTGGGCTGAGTGCAGTGCAGACTGACAGAAACACAGCGCACAACATTCTGCGTTGTGTGTGAGTGTGTGTTTATATTTACAGTACCTGAACTGGGCCTTGTGGCTGGGGCTGGACCATGTGTGGTTGTTCTGATCTCTCTCCTGTTTCTCCCTCAGTATCCTCTCTGCCAGCAGAAAATATGTAGCTGTGATGTGGTTATACTGGTCAGACTCCAAGGCTCTAGAGAGAGAGAGGGGAGGTGAGCGGGAGAGAGAATGAGAAAAAGAGAGACAGAGAAAGGTAGAGAGAAAGAAAGGCAGAGAGAGAGAGAGGACACGTTCAGAACATACTTTATATACTAGATTACCATAACTACTAGCTACCCTCAACAATCTCACACACAGACACAAGCAGATCAGAACCGAAACAACGATGACTGCTGTCAGTCCAACGGAGAAGACAGGGGTGGGGAATCAATTTAACGCGACACCAGCTGCAGAACAGGCGCTCAGAGGGCTGCTAATGATAAATAAGCTGATGACGACAGTGGGGAATCAATTTAGCGTCACGCCAGCTGGCATAGTGATGCGAGAGGACAGCGATACTGGACAGTCACTAATAATCATCATTACCAGAAGCTAATGACAGGACAGTCACTAATAATGATCATCACAACCTAATGACAGGACTGTGTGAACAGAAATGGAAAGGAGAGGCCTTTGTAGAATTGCAGTACGTTCATTTTGTGTGTGTGCGTGTCTTACTCTGTGACTGTGTCCCTGTCTGCGATGCCACCTAGTGCCATTCGTTGGATGATACTGCCGTGCTCCTCCTCTGATAGGCTCCTGTACGACACCAGGGGTGTGGTCAGCTTGGTGGCAGGGGAGGGGTCGACTCCCTGCAGCCAATCATGGCCCTGGATCAGCTCTACAGTGGCCCGCCTCTTAGGGTCTCTCTGCAGCATACAGTCAATCAGACTAGAGAGAGAGAAGGAGAGATGGAAAGATAGAGAGGAGTGAGGGAGATGAAGGTGCAGTTAATTAATTATGGTAATTTCATTATTACATTTCGGTTACCATAGTAACTATAGAGGTTAAATCAAATCTTAATACAAGGCTTAAAGTGGAACTGGCAGCGTTTTAATTACTTTGCAGATATGAAACAAAACTGACAATCATAAAATCTGTCAAAAATATCAAATTCCCAGTTTATGCTTCAAAACCTACTTTATAAGAGGTTTTAAAAATAGGTTCTATTTGACCAAAAAATAATTGACGTATGGTAAGGCATTGTTAGCAGAATAGATTGACGCAGTTCAATGCATGAATAATATAATTCACCAATACATTTGTTGGTAGTCCCAAAAATATTGCAGTCAGGTTGTAAATCACAGCCTTTTACATTGTTTGCTGCTTCCACCTATTTGGAATGCACTGTTTCAGTTTCAATGACTTAATATTTTGGACTAAAACGGACGAATGTAACTAAGGCTGGGAACATCAATACAATCCAAATATCAAGGGCAACGATCACAAGTTAATCATAACGTGGCTAATAAGCTAGTGCACATGTGTCAAACACAAGCGATTATAAATTAGTCAACATTTGAGTCATCTACTTTATGAAATTACAGCCTGAAGCGCTTACATCGGTGAATTCAACTTCAATTGCGCTGCTTTCGTGTGTCCCGTTTACAGTGTGCAGTTGAGGGAAAGTGAACAGACATGTCACATTCCTAGCTAGACTATTAAAATATTGCTGTCTGGCTTTGGTTTTTAAAGCTCGACAATGAATAACCAAATAACAAAACCTGCAACAAAACACCATCCAAAGGACAAACATGTAGGTCTATTATAGAAACATTTGAGCTGTAGCCTCGGCTGGCTACTCAACGACGATACACTTTGAGAGCACCATACAGCAATGCTGCATTCAACCGCAACGGTGATCCATGTAGTGCAACAAAAAAAGTTTGAACGTTACAACAACCTATTGCTTCGTTTTTGTTATTTGGAGTTAAATACTTTTTTATTAGGGTCGCACCATATTATCTGCAAGCATAGCAGCAAAGGCTGAACAAACATGATTTGTTTTAATTTGTTAAAATGCTATATACAGCATCATATGTACATAGGTGTGCTGATTGTGTTTGACACCCCTGGGATAGTGTATCTATTTATGTAGCTAGCTCTTTATTTAGCAACCTAAAAACATGGAGCCTAACATTAGCTAGGTAGCTAGTTGCTGGGAGAAGGTCATGTCATTGGAGAGTGGGTGAATGACCAACTTTTTCCCCTCATATTGTTTTTTGGTAGCTACAGCTAGACATGCAGGTTACCTAGCAATAAATGTGAATCGTTTTGATAGCTTGCTATGCTGAACTTGAACAACTGTTATCCACAGTTAGCATATCTCTTATTTGTCAATCAAATGTATTTGACATGGATCAAATGGGCGGGCAGGCAAGTTCCCATTCAGTTGTCTGCAAACTACAGAAGGACGAGCAGGCTACTATACTGCCTGTAAACACACAGTCCAGTTCAAAGTGTATTATGGCAGGTCCTACTGCCTGTAAACACACAGTCCAGTTCAAAGTGAATTATGTCAGGTCCTACTGCCTGTAAACACACAGTCCAGTTCAAAGTGAATTATGGCAGGTCCTACTGCCTGTAAACACACAGTCCAGTTCAAAGTGAATGATGGCAGGTCCTACTGCCTGTAAACACACAGTCCAGTTCAAAGTGAATGATGGCAGGTCCTACTGCCTGTAAACACACAGTCCAGTTCAAAGTGAATGATGGCAGGTCCTACTGCCTGTAAACACACAGTCCAGTTCAAAGTGAATGATGGCAGGTCCTACTGCCTGTAAACACACAGTCCAGTTCAAAGTGAATGATGGCAGGTCCTACTGCCTGTAAACACACAGTCCAGTTCAAAGTGAATGATGGCAGGTCCTACTGCCTGTAAACACACAGTCCAGTTCAAAGTGAATTATGGCAGGTCCTACTGCCTGTAAACACACAGTCCAGTTCAAAGTGAATTATGGCAGGTCCTACTGCCTGTAAACACACAGTCCAGTTCAAAGTGAATTATGGCAGGTCCTACTGCCTGTAAACACACAGTCCAGTTCAAAGTGAATTATGGCAGGTCCTACTGCCTGTAAACACACAGTCCAGTTCAAAGTGAATTATGGCAGGTCCTACTGCCTGTAAACACACAGTCCAGTTCAAAGTGAATGATGGCAGGTCCTACTGCCTGTAAACACAGTCCAGTTCAAAGTGAATTATGGCAGGCTAGAGTGCCAAATGGCTTATTTGCATATAGGCCTACTGTAGCTCTGATTGGCCTGGTCCTGGACAAGACAGATGTTTTATTAGGTTTTATTTATTGCAGTCTTAATTGTCCAAACGCACGGCCGCTTTCCCACGCTATATTGCTATCTAATTTTCACAAATGCCTTACTATATATACACATCATTCCCAAACATGAACTTATGAACACTTAGATATGGCCATTTTCAAGTTCTCGATTATCCGAAAGTATATATATAAAAAAGCTGACATTCTTTGTGGGGATATATATGAACAGATTTGAGTAAGATTTCATGTTGCTAAAAAGTTGTCAGTTCTACTTTAATAAATAGCGGCTTTGCATCTCGGATATGACTACCCCTGACAGGGCTAGCCTGGCGATGGTGTGATATGTATAATGAGGACTAGCCTAGTCAGAAGCCATCTGAACACACACACACACACACACACACACACACACACACACACACACACACACACACACACACACACACACACACACTGCAGAGAGCTGTTGTTCAATACAGCAGCAGCAGAACAATGTTAAAAATAGATTAGCCTGATGTTTTAATGGAAACATCAGAGATACACTCAACTTAACACAGCATTGGGGCTGGGACTGGGACTGGGGTACTACTGCAGAGGGAGAGGAGAGATACTGTCTTTTTATACTATGCCTCTCTCTCTCCACGTTCCCTATCTCCTCTCATCCCCTGTGCTCTCCACGTTCCCTCTCTCCTCTCATCCCCTCTGCTCTCCACGTTCCCTCTCTCCTCTCATCCCCTCTGCTCTCCACGTTCCCTCTCTCCTCTCATCCCCTCTGCTCTCCACGTTCCCTCTCTCCTCTCATCCCCTGTGCTCTCCACGTTCCCTCTCTCCTCTCATCCCCTGCTCTCCACGTTCCCTCTCTCCTCTCATCCCCTCTGCTCTCCACGTTCCCTCTCTCCTCTCATCCCCTCTGCTCTCCACGTTCCCTCTCTCCTCTCATCCCCTCTGCTCTCCACGTTCCCTCTCTCCTCTCATCCCCTCTGCTCTCCACTCTCGCTCTTCACACATCTATGGGCATGAAATATGCAGCAGCTACAGAGTACTTTCAAATGGAGTGTGTCTGTACGTGCATGTGTGTGACTCACTCTCTGCAGGCTGAGGAGATGTGTGATGCTACTGTATATTTACAGTCCATGATCATGGTGAGGGTCTCACTGTCGTTGGCCTCCTGAAAGGGTGGATGGCCACACACCAACATGAACAGAATCACCCCCAGACTCCAGATATCTACAGAGAGAGAGAGAGAGAGAGAGAGAGAGAGAGATTAGCCCCTCTTATTGGTCCTTCATATACCTGGAGAAAGGTGTATAGCTACAGCTACATTTCACTTGTGAAACAGTTAGAGAGAGAGAAAGGACGAGTGAGAGTAAGAAAGACAAACAGAGAAAGAGGGAAAAAAGATTGAGGGAGAAATACAGACTAATAAGACTTCTTAATAAGACTAAGAAAGAGATGCATGGTATTGTATGTTTTTTCCACTGACCTACATAAGAACAACCTGCTTCTACTCAGAAGAAGCATGAATCATCTGACCAGGACAATTCCATAAATACACACACTGGCCTAGGGCATCTGCCTGACCACACACACACACACACACACACACACACACACACACACACACACACACACACACACACACACACACACACACACATTAACGTTCCGCTCATGCATGGATACACGCCCACACACATAAGAACCAACACACATGCAGGCACACACACACACAAAGTGGGTTTATGTTCATCCTTCAATGTCTCTAACACACGTCATGTTACAGTACATGAAACAGTTCTCTTATTCAGAACAACCATTAACAGAACAACTATCTACACACACACTGCAGTAAGAGAGGACAACAAAACATTGCTATCGCCTGTTTTCACGTCACCAGGTATTCTAGCAACCGTGCCCCCAGTCCCTCATTACATTGTCATAGGGCAAACAACTTCCTGGATAACTTTATTTATAAACCCGTGGGCTGACAGCCTCTGGATAACTTTATTTATAAACCATCTGGCTGACAGTTTCTTGGATACATATTTAAAAGAGAGCTTGTCACAGTGTCTCTCTTATTAGCTTTAGAACTGCTATTAGTGAGACAGCTATGTGATGTAACACCCTCTGCATCCTCTATTACAGGCCTGGTGTTAAGATACAACCCTCTCCCCATAACAATCAGTGCCCCTACCATTTCCTTAGACATCCCTCAACCTCTGCCAGATGGGATACATTCAGCAATCACCGCATTGCTGAGTGATATCAACAGCACACACACACACATAACCAGAGGCGTCAGCAACTACAAACACAAATCGGATCATCTGCTCAGCACAAAAGAGAAGGATAAAATAGAGAGCAAGACAGAAACTGGCCCTGCGTCTCTACTCAGTCAGAAAAATGTGAAATGCTCCCTCTTTCTTTTCTCTTTATTTCTTTCTGGGTCTGAAGCCTTGGCCTCTGGGTGCAGGGGATGAATACTGATTCCCTTTGTCTCTCTCGCTCCCTTTCTTCCCCTTTCAGTCTCTCCCCTCCCCCTCTTGTTTTCCCTCTTTCTTTTTCTTTTTATATCCATCACTTAGTCCCTCTGTGAGGTGTCGTTACACCAGAGGTGCTAGGAGAAACACATTAATGGTGTAGAAACCAATTTCATTGTGTATTGATATTTGATTTGGAAGTTGTTATCTACCTCTTCTCCATTCAGAAGATAATAGATAGAGTGAGATATAGACCGGATAGTTGCCTAGAAGTTAGAGAGGCGTGCGAGCAACCAGAGGGTTGGCAGTTTGAATCCGGGGTCCGACGGGGAAAGTCTGGCGCACCTCTCTCCAAAACCTGTATATGTATCAGGGGTTGGAACTGGTTCAGGGATCAGATCCTAGAACGAAAGTGATCTATACTGTTCCGGAACAGAATCGTTATTTTAAAAAGCATAGTTAGCTAGCTCTGTTCCAACGTTAGCTATGCAAACTCTTTGAAGTTCAAAGACATTCAAAGTTCTTTCATAGAAGCCGCTCCTCCGTAGGTATAATTTTGTGGGCCTAATTCAGATAATAGCCTCTGGCTACAAGGTCCAGTCTGAACTTAAGTGTCAAAACAACAAGAGGCTCAGCGCTTCAAGCCAACCTTGCTTTTCCACCCTCTCCCTCCCCACCCGCAAAGTTCCAATTGCATTTCGTGCCCTACACTTGTCTGTCCAATGCATGTAAATAGCTTGCCCGCTCCATAGCAAGATTCTCTATCCGCACTGATTGGTGAAGTTATTTCATGTCAAGCTAAATGTAAAAAATATATATATTTCCGAGGTTTAAAAAGGAACCGAATGGAACAATAGAAATGTCACGTCCTGACCTTAGTTCCTTTTTTATGTCTCTGTTTTAGTTTGGTCAGGGCGTGAGTTGGGGTGGGCATTCTATGTTTTTGTTCTAGGTTTTGTATTTCTGTGTTTGGCCTGGTATGGTTCCCAATCAGAGGCAGCTGTCGATCGTTGTCTCTGAATGAGAACCATACTTAGGTAGCCTGTTTTCCCACTATGATTTGTGGGTAGTTGTTTGCTGTTGTGTGTCTGCACCAGCCAGAACTGTTTCGGTCGTTTGCTTTGTTATTTCAGTGTTCATTAAATAAATATGGACACATACCACGCCGGACCTTGGTCCTCTCCTTCCAACAGCCTTTACAATAAATTGTTACTTGTTTTTGGGTTCGAACCGGTTCAGAACTTTATTTTGCTGAACGGAACAGAAAAAGAAGAAAAAATGGTTCTGTTCAGAACGAAACGATTGGAAAATAATTTGGGTTCCAACCTCTGCATGTGTGTCTTTCAAAGGGGTTGGGTTGAAAGCTAAAGTAAAATTTAGGTTGGACCTTGTGTTGACCAATACATTTTTTATTTAACCTTTATTTAACTAAGTCAGTTAAGAACAAATTCTTATTTTACAATGATGGCCTACCGGGGAACAGTGGGTTAACTGATTTTTACCTTATCAGCTCGGGGATTCGATCCAGCAACCTTTCGGTTACTGGCCCAATGCTCTAACCACTAGTCTACCTGCCACCCCAATAAAGTGATATTAATATTAATTTATTAATACTATAACCTGCTAAGGCACTACCCTCTGCAACACCTCTGTTGTTAGTAGTCTGATAAACTGGGACACTTTCACAACTGTCTGCCAAGCAAGGTTGGGGTCCATTCTATTGGGACCAATTCAGTCAATACAGGAAGTAAACAGAAATCCCAATTCCACATTTTCAATTAGAAAAAAAATTGTCTTGGAATTTCAGTATACTTCCTAACTGTATTGACTTTGAAATGGAATTGACCCAAAAGCCAACTGCATGTAAGGGTCATTATTAGCCTGGTCTGTTAGAGGATCTAGCAGTTCACCTGGGACAGATAGAGGACTGTATGCACTTTTCCCACTGGGAAGAACACACGCTGGACTATGGATTCGGGAGAGTTTAACACACACGCGCGCGTGCGCACACACACACGCACACACGCAAAGAAAGACAGAAATCGAGCGAGAAAGAGAGTGCGAGAGAGATGGAGAGAAAGACAGCACCACACAGAAAAGGCAGTATGTCTCAAATCTTTCTGAAGTAAAGATTGCAATAACAACCTGCCACTGTTGATAAATCACAACAAGCCAGTCTGAAATCAGTCCCTTCATACATACAAATACACACACACTCCTACACACACACACCCTCCTTCCCTCCCCCCAACACAAACACAGTTCCCTCAACAGACACTCACCCACAGCGGGTGCGTCATATTCATCTCCCAGCAGTATCTCTGGAGCAGAGTAGGCCAGAGAGCCACAGGAGGTGGCCAGGTTCTCCCCTGGCTGGAACTTGTTGCTGAAGCCAAAATCAGTGAGCTTGACCAGGCCCTGCTTCTCAAAAAACACCACGTTCTCTGGCTTCAGGTCACGGTGCACCACGTGGAGCTGGTGGCAGTAGGAGATGGCATGGACGATCTGGGCAAAGTAACGCTTCGCCACCTGGAGGGAGGAGTTAAGACATTTTCAGCTTTAGTGATGATGATCATGATATTATGTTTTTATAGGTAGGGTGTTTACAATGCTGCTGTAGTCCTTTTTCATTACACACACACACACAAACCCACACACTCCCCCACCCACCTCCTCTGTGAGTCCTCCGTCGTGCTTCATGATGCAGTCGTACATGTCCCCTCCATCACCCAGCTCCAGGATTAGGTAGAGCTTGGTCTGCGTGTCGATGACCTCATACAGACGCACCACGTTGGGGTGTTGCACCAGCTTCATACACCTGACCTCCTGGAACAGGTGAGCTCTGGCTACTGGGTCCAGTCTGGACTTATCGATCACCTTCACGGCTACCTGGAGTGGAAATAATAATCATTATTATCATGTTCTTCATCAGAATCATCATCATCCTTCTCCTAGGACATATAGCCACTGGCTACTGGGTCCAGTCTGAACTTAAGTGTCACCTTGATATGGAATAATAATTACAGGATTGCTAGCCAATCAATTACTTTACATTAATCAATCAATTTACTGCCAGTAGAAACATTTAGAACCAGTAGTATTCCCTCTGGACCAGAAATGCAGTATCTTCCCAGTCAGGAAAATAACCTCACACTCAATGTCAACAAAACAAAGGAGATGATTGTGGACTTCAGGAAACAGCAGAGGGAGCACCCCCCTATCCACATCGACGGGATAGTAGTGGAGAGGGTAGTAAGTTAAGTTCCTCAGCGTACACATCACGGACAAACTTAATTGGTCCACCCACACAGACAGCATTGTGAAGAAGGAGCAGCAGCGCCTCTTCAACCTCAGGAGGCTGAAGAAATTCAGCTTGTCACCAAAAGCACTCACAAACTTCTACAGATGCACAATTGAGAGCATCCTGTCGGGCTGTATCGCCGCCTGGTACGGCAACTGCTCCGCCCACAACCGTAAAGCTCTCCAGAGGGTAGTGAGGTCTGCACAACGCATCACCGGGGGTAAACTACCTGCCCTCCAGGACACCTACACCATCCGATGTCACAGGAAAGCCATAAAGATCATCAAGTACAACAACCACCCGAGCCACTGCCTGTTCACCCTGCTATCATCCAGAAGGTGAGGTCAGTACAGGTGCATCAAAGCAGGGCCCGAGAGACTGAAAAACAGCTTCTATCTCAAGGCCATCAGACTGTTAAACAGCCACCACTAACATTGAGTGGCTGCTGCCAACATACTGACTCAACTCCAGCCACTTTAATAATGGAATTGATGGAAAAATGTATCACTAGCCACTTTAAACAATGCCACTTAATATAATGTTTACATACCCTACATTACTCATCTCATATGTATATGTATATACTGTACTCATTTAAACTGCTGCATCTTGCTGCATCTTGCCATCTTTATGTAATACATGTTTCACTAGCCACTTTAAACTATGAAACTTTATGTTTATATACCCTACATTACTCATCTCATATGTATATACTGTACTCTATACCATCTACTGCATCTTGCCTATGCCGTTCTGTACCATCACTCATTCATATATCTTTATGTACATATTCTTTATCCCTTTACACTTGTGTGTATAAGGTAGTAGTTGCGGAATTGTTAGGTTAGATTACTCGTTGATTATTACTGCGTTGTGGGAACTAGAAGCACAAGCATTTCGCTACACTCGCATTAACATCTGCTAACCATGTGTATGTGACAAATCAAATTTGATTTGATTTGAAAAGACCAGGCAGACAGACAAGCTACCTTTTCTCCCGTGAAGACGTGGCGTGCTAGTTTGACCACGGCAAAGTGTCCTCGTCCCAACGTCTTGTCCAGGTCGTAGAGTCCGGCGATCTTCCCATCGTGACCCCTCTTGAACCCTGCCATGGCTGCTGGGGATTGGGATGAAGTTGGCCCTATATGCTGATATAAGATCAGTTTTGCATTTTAGAGTCTGGATAGTTGGGACGGTGAACTGATCCTGGATCTGTGCCTACGGGAGACCTCTACCGCCGTATGATGAATTTGGCTTTAGATTCTGATCTTAGATCAGTCTTCTGCTAGTGAATTGGAACTCATGGTGCAGTCTGCGTTCCAGCCCTGTGAGAGCGAAAGAAAGTGCGGGTTGAGGGGGAGAGAGGGGGGAAGGGGGTGGGAAGACAGGGGAGAAAGAGAGTTGATCATTTTCACACACATAGGAACCATTCCAACCACCATAGAGAAGGTTTAGGCACACACACGCATATGTCTGATTATACAATACTTCTTCCAGATAGGTGAACTGTTCCCCTTACAGGAATTCCTGCTCTGGTGCCAAGAACCACAGAGACATGACCGAACTGCTCCCCAAGAACATTCCTAAAAGGTGACTATTCAGGTGTGTCCGTGTGTGTGCACGTATCCACCTTTTTGCATTCACATTCTCAGATCAGTTCAGATGAACTGGGCAAGGGAAGAAAGGACATTTCAGACTACTGGTATGAACCCTAACCCTGCCCTGGGTAGGGCAAGGCTACCTCAATGTGAGGACACATTCCAACCAGACAGGCAGGCAAGCAGTAGGGCAGGCAGGGTGTTGTATAACTGTTCCAGTAGTGTGTATTGATTACCCTGTAAGCACAACTGTGACACACTGTACTATGAAGGGTCAGGGTCTACATTTCCAATAGACACTTCAACCACTCTCCACAATGTCAGCAAATATATACTGAACAAAAATATAAATGCAACATGCAACAATTTCAAAGATTTTACAGAGTTACACTTCAAATAAAGAAATCAGTCAATTAAATTGATCCAGAGGATCCGAAACATGCTTAATGGGTGACATGTCTGGTGAGTACACAGGCCATGGAAGAACTGGGACATCTTCAGCTTCCAGGAATTGTGTACAGATCCTTCTAACATGGGGCCATGCATTATCTTTCTGAAACATGAAGTGATGGAGGCAGATGAATGGCATGCCAATGGGCCTCAGGATCTCGTCAGGATATCCCTGTGCATTCAAATTGCTATCGATAAAATGCTATTGTGTTCGTTGTCTGTATCTTTTGCCTGCTCATACCATAACTCCACCACCACCACCATGGGGCACTCTGTTCACAACGTTGACATCAGCAAACCGCTCACCCACACGACGCCATACACATTGGTCTGCGGTTCTGAGGACGGTTGGACGTACTGCCAAATTCTTTAAAACAATGTTGGAGGCGGCTTATGGTAGAGAAATTAACATGAAATTATCTGGCAACAGCTCTGGTGGACATTCCTGCAGTCAACATGCCAATTGCATGCTCCCTCAACTTGAGACATCTGAGGCATTGTGCTGTGTGACAAAACTGCACATTTTAGAGTTGCCTTTTATTGTCCCCAGCACAAGGTGCACCTGTGTAATGATCATGCTGTTTAATCAGCTTCTTGATATGCCACACCTGTCAGGTGGATGGATTTTCTTGGCAAATGATAAATGCTCACTAACAGGGATGTAAACAAACGTGTGCACATCATTTGAGAGAAATAAGCTTTTTGTGTGGAACATTTTTGGGATCTTTTATTTCAGCTCATGAAACATGGGACCAACACTTTACATTTAGCGTTTATATGTTTTGTTCACTGTATAATAACTGCATTATTAATAATGATTTATTACTAATATTTAATAATTATTGTTTTTCTTATTTAAGTAGGATATGGCAGAAGAAAAATCAACAACCCTGGCCTGGCATTACAAAGCTGACAAGTAACAACTGCAGAACCCTAGCTACTATTTTTGGAAGACTAAATAATTGAGATAAGTGACTATATTTTGGGGACAAAATATCTGGCCTCCCTGTAGGCTATCTGAGTGTGTCACTCTGCCAATAGGTCTGGACCTTTATGGCACAGTGTTCATGTCAACACAGGACAACGCATGTGTCAACCCTTTCTTCCTCATCCAAAATGTGACAGGCTGTCAAAGTTATATGGTGAATGTTACTTGTTACCGACAAAGAAACCCGCAAAGCCATGGCTTTTCAATGGCATTGGCGAGGTAGGCAAGCGCAGTGTTGATACACAAATAAAAGGTACAGTATAATTTTAATCGCCTACACAGTATAGGCTGATGGGCTTGTTTGGCAGATACAAAACATAAGGACGCCACTAAAAGAAAATACATAAAGATCCTATAGGCTACCTGTGTGTGGACGGTTACGGTATTTAGTTGACTTACCGCGCTGCGGTGAGTTGCATGTAGGCTAATTCTGACCTTCCCGCTGCGTTCATTCGTTTTAAGTCATTCAATGCAGACTGCCTCGAAGAACGACCGTCGATTAGGCAACTAGGCTGTACAATGTGCTCTGATAACGTCAGTCTTCAGCCTTGTCAATAGCACTAGATTTAGTTAGATTGAGCACTGAAAATAACTGCGGCTAATTCAAAGCTTCCGTGTGTGAATCTGATAGATGTTCTCTCTCGCTCTCTGCTTTGGGGCGCATCGGTTCTAGTCATCTCTGACGTCAGAAGTACGTAAACCTGCAAACATCAACAACAAATAAACCACACCAGATGTATTTCTGTTTTTAAATTGACACACACACTACATATCGAATAAAAACTCGAGCACCCTCATATCAATGCAAATGAACACAAAATGGGAAACTACTAGCCCAAAACACTGTAATCACTGTAGAGGCCTTTATGCAGGTGCAGTGTGAGTATGTGTAGAGTGAAAGAGCAGGGAGGAAGAAGTGTAATTCATTCAACATCTCCACTGCCAATATTCCAGTCCTGGCCATCATTGTGCCAGAGGAACCTTGGTGATAAAGTCAACATAGCAGAGGAGCCTCATCTAAGGGTTGGTCTTACTGGGCCCTCCTTGTTCTGCTCTCCTCACTCTCACACACACACACACACACACACAAACTTAAAGTTCCTCGGGGGACACATCACAGACAAACTGAAGTGGTCCACCCACACAGACAGTGTGGTGAAGAAGGCGCAACAGCGCCTCTTCAACCTCAGGAGGCTGAAGAAATTTGGCTTGTCACCTTAAACCTTCACAAAAGTTTACAGATGCACAATTGAGAGTATCCTGTTAGGCTGTATCACCGCCTGGTACGGCAACTGCATCACCTACCACCGCAGGGCTCTCCAGATGGTAGTGTGGTCTGCACGACATATCACCGGGGACAAACTACCTGCCATCCAGGACATATACACCACCAATGTCACAGGAAGGCCAAAAAGATCATCAAGGAAACAACCACCCGAGCCACTGCCTGTTCACCCCACTACCATTCAGAAGGTGAGGTCATCAAAGCTAGGACCGAGAGACAGAAGCTAATTTTCAATCTCAAGGCCATCAGACTGTTAAACAGCCATCACTAACAGAGGCTGTTGCCTACATACTCGACACTTTATTAATGCTACTTTACTCATTCGATATGTATATACTGTATTTTATACCATCTATTGCATCTTGCCTATGCCGCTCGGTCATTGCTCATCCATGTATTTATATGTACATATTCTTATTCCATCCCTTTACTTAGATTTGTGTGTATTCGGTAGTTGTTGTGGAATTGTTAGATTACTTGTTAGATATTACTGCACTGGCAGAACTAGAAGCACAAACATTTTGCTACACTCGCAATAACATCTGCTAACCATGTGTGTGACCAATAAAATTTGATTTGACTCACACACAGTATATGTTTTACTGTCCTTGTGGTGACCTAAAATTTATATGCATTCAAAATCATATTTCCCTAACCCTAACTCCTACCCCTAATTGTAACCCTAAACCTAACCCCTAAAAAGTATTTGTCCTTGTGGAGACCTGGGAAATGTCCCCACAAAGGAGATTTCCCTTGTTTTACTATCCTTATGGGGACTTTTGAGGAAATCCAGGACCCACAAGGATCGTCATAAGTGCATGTGCACACACACACACGTTCTGCTGTTCTATTCTCAACATAATAACAGATGTAGATGAATGACCTTTGGAGAAAAATAGGTGTTATTGCAACAACTTTATACAGTTGTAATAACATTACTTTTTCTGGATTGGTCGAGTACACATATTTTGCAAATGTTATCGCAGGTGCAGCGAAATGCTTATGTTCCTAGCTCCAACAATGCAGTAATACCTAACAATACAAAACAATGCAGTAATACCTAACAATACAAAACAATGCAGTAATACCTAACAATACAAAACAATGCAGTAATACCTAACAATACAAAACAATGCAGTAATACCTAACAATACAAAACAATGCAGTAATACCTAACAATACAAAACAATGCAGTAATACCTAACAATACAAAACAATGCAGTAATACCTAACAATACAAAACAATGCAGTAATACCTAACAATACAAAACAATGCAGTAATACCTAACAATACAAAACAATGCAGTAATACCTAACAATACAAAACAATGCAGTAATACCTAACAATACAAAACAATGCAGTAATACCTAACAATACAAAACAATGCAGTAATACCTAACAATACAAAACAATGCAGTAATACCTAACAATACAAAACAATGCAGTAATACCTAACAATACAAAACAATGCAGTAATACCTAACAATACAAAACAATGCAGTAATACCTAACAATACAAAACAATGCACACAAATTCCAAAAATAAAATAAAGGAAATACAAACATATTCAGATTTTCATCTAGATTTAAATCAAAACTGTAACTCGGCCACTCAGGAGCATTCAGTTTTCTTGGTGAGCTACTACAGTGTATATTTGGCCTTGTGTTTTAGGTTATTGTCCTGCTGAAAGGTGAATTCATCTCCCTGAAAAGCAGGCTGAATCAGGTTTTTTTTGCAAACAGGATGCATGTTTTGGAATATATTTTCTTTCTGTAGAGGCTTCCTTCTTTTCACTCTGTCAATTAGGTTAGTAATGTGGAGTAACTACAATGTTGTTGATCCATCCTCAGTTTTTTTCCTATAACAGCCATTATGTTACAGCCTTATTCTGTACCTGCTCATGATGGCGCCTGAGGGGATGACTGCAGTCTTATCGGCTCTTAACCAACCATGCTATTGTTTGTTTTTCGCAATGTTCGTAACTTGATTTGTACATAATGTTGCTGCTACCATCTCTTATGACCGAAAAGAGCTTCTGGACATCAGAACTGCGATTTCTCACATCAAATTAGACAAAGCGTTTTTCTTCAAAGAGTCAGATGGGAGGGATATACTACAGACACACAACCAGGCCCCGATCCCCATCATGCGCTGGAGAAGGAAACTGAGATTTTGCGGATAAAGATCAGGGTGCCTTGTGAGGACCAGGCGACGAGTGGCTAATCTGTCTCTGCCTTTCGTCCTGCTAGCTAACGTTAAATCGCTGGAAAATAAATGGGACAAACTGAAAGCATGTATATCCTACCAACGGGATATTAAAAACTGTAATATCCTATGTTTTACTGAGTCATGGCAGAACAACAACATTAAGAACATACAGCTGGCAGGTTATACACTCTATTGGCAGGATAGAACGACAGCCTCTGGTAAGACAGGGGGAGGGGGGCCTAACAATATATGTAAACAACAGCTGTTGCACGATATCTAAGGAAGTCTCAAGGTTTTGCTCGCCAGAGGTAGAGTATCTCATGATAAGCTGTAGACCACACTATCTACCTAGAGAGTTATCTGTTTTATTCATAGCGGTCTACATAGCTCCACAGACTGATGCTGGCACCAAACCGTACTCAATGATCTGTATACCGCCATAAGCAAACAGGAAAACGCTAATCCAGAGGTGGTACTCCTAGTGGCCGGGGACTTTAATGCAGGGAAACTTAAATTAGTTTAACCTAATTACTATCAGCATGTTAAAATGTGCAACCAGAGGGGGAAAAATCCAGACCACCTTTACTGCACACACATTTGGCAAAAATGTAAAGCAGGAAGCACCAGTGACTCGGTCTATAAAAAAGTGGTCAGATGAAGCAGATGCTATAACTACAGGACTGTTTTGCTAGCACATACTGGCATTTGTTCAGGGATTCTTCAGATGGCACTAAGGAGTACACCACATCAGTCACTGGCTTTATCAATAAGTGCATTGAGGACATCGTCCTCACAGTGACTGTACGTACATACCCCAACCAGAAGCCATGGATTACAGGCAACATTCACACTGAGCTAAAGGGTAGAGCTGACGCTTTCAAGGAGCGTGACTTCCAACCCGGAAGCTTATAAGAAATCCCCCTATGCCCCCCAACGAACCACAAAACAGGCAAAGCGTCAATAAAGGGCTAAGATCGAATCGTACTACACCGACTCCAATGTTCGTTGGATGTGGCAGGGCTTGCAAACTATTACAGACTACAAAGGGAAGCACAGCCGAGAGCTGCCCAGTGACATGAGCCTACCAGACGAATAAATAAATAACTTCTATGCTCGCTTCGAGGCAAGTAACACTAAAACATGCAAGAGAGCATCAGCTGTTCCAGACGAGTGTGTGATCACGCTCTCCGCAGCCGATGTGAGTAAGACCTTTAAACAGGTCAACATTCACAAGGCCGCAGGGCCAGACGAATTTCCAGGACGTGTACTCCGAGCATGCGCTGACCAACTGGCAAGTGTCTTCACTGACATTTTCAACCTCTCCCTGACTGAGTCTGTAATACCAACATGTTTCAAGCAGAAACCACCATAGTCCATAGTCCCTGTGCCCAAGAACACTAAGGTAGCCTGCCTAAAAGACTACTGACCCATAGCACTCACATATGTCGCCAAGAAATGCTTTGAAAGGCTGGTCATGGCTCACATCAACACCATTATCCCAGAAACCCTAGACCCACTTCAATTTGCATACCACAACAACAGAGCCACAGATTATGCAATCTCTATTGTACTCCACACCGACCTTTTACACCTGGACAAAAGGAACACCTATGTGAGAATGCTATTCTTTGACTACAGCTATTCTTTGACTACAGCTTAGCGTTTAACACCATACTGCCCTCAAAGCTCATCACTAAGCCAAGGATCCTGGGCGCTTAACACCTCCATCTGTAACTGGATCCTGGACTTCCTGACGGGCCACCCCCAGGTGGTAAGGGTAGGTAACAACACATCCGCCACGCTGATCCTCAACACAGGGGCCCATCAGGGGTACGTGCTCAATCCCCTCCTGTACTCCCTGTTCACTCATGACTGCACAGCCAGGCACTACTCCAACACCATCATTAAATTTGCTGATGACACAACAGTTGTCGTGTCTTTGGCTATGCCGGATTAAGTGATATGATATGCTATTCTATGAAATAATTTCTCTGTAATTAATATTACCTGAATAAGCTAATCAGGTAGATAATTAACTAGAAGGTGTAGTTAAACTCTTAAAGACCTGGTAATCTTTTACATCAATAGCAGTCAATATTTAATCCTCACCTTATTTAGTCTCAACCAAGAATTTACAACTTTCAGATATCTTCACGAACCCTGGCTAACAAGTTGAATCAGCAATACAAAATTTGGTTAAATTATTTATTTACTAAATAATCACACAGAATGGATCATACATTGATTACAAATTATGTCAAAGAAAACATCCCTGGTGGACGGAACAGATACGACGGCTAGTTACACAAAGAGAGGGTTTTGGGTTTGAGTGAAAGAGCGGGAACACTGAGGAACAAAGGGAGAAGCTATACTATTGTAAATACAGAATCTTATGCATTCTACATAACCGCCCATTTGAAAAAGGAGAATGCAATAAATATTTAATCTGAGCTGCGCTTCGGTAAATTGGTCGTCGATGGAAGGCCGGTTTGTCCTTTATGAATCTCTGGTCCTCTGAAGACTGTCTAGTGGTGAACTGGAGCGTGGTAGAATAGATACTCTGTCCGTCCTCTCCTAGCCCACGCTTAGCGACTGCTGCTAACTCAACGGCTAGGAGGTATCACTTCTGGAGTGAATAAGGGTTCAAAGTTCATACCAAGTTTCCATGCTAAATGCTCATGCTATATTCTGGCTGGTATAGTCGAAATTCATCCTTCCAGCATGTAGGTCGTCAACTTCACATTGTAATTCTATGCTAATTTCGTTAGAGAACCAAGGTTGGCTTAGTTCTGTAGGTGGTCTTTGTCCTTTCAACGTGGGGATCTTAAGTCCACACGTCCTTGGAACAGCTTATTAGCTGAGCCCTTTTAAATGGGACTGTCGCACTAACGTCCTCGGGAACAGAAAGTTACATTTTCGGCAAGGGCTTTATATAGGAGGGGAGAGAAGGACGTGTTTCATAGTTTATAAACAATGTCTGTTCACATGGGCAGGGCCACTGAGTGGAGCATAGTTCACTCATGAAAACCCAATTCTTTCATTTGGAAGCTAAAATTACATTTCACAAATAGTTTCATATTTAAACGTTTAAATTGCGCGACAATTCCATGTGAATCTGATAACTATAATGTGTAGACTTTCCAAGATACAGTTTATGTCGTCCTATCATCAGTAATCATGTCTCAGAAGCCAACTGAACTGACATTATATTCATTAAGTCCCAACGCATATTTTCAACTGGTTCAACTTCTGTAGAGTCAAGAGATAGGAAAGGGAGAAAGGTATTTATGCGGGGATCATAAACCTCACCTGCAGGCCAACGTCATGACATAGTGGTAGGCCTGATCACCGACAACGATGAGACAGCCTATAGGAAGGAGGTCAGAGATCGGACCATGTTGTGCAAGGACAACCTCTCCCTCAATGTGATCAAGACAAAGGAGATGATTGTGGACTACAGGAAAAGGAGGAACGAGCATGCCCCCATTCTCATCGACACGGCTGTAGTGGAGCAGGTTGAGAGCTTCAAGTTCCTTGGCGTCCACATCACCAACAAACTAACATGGTCCAAGCACACCAAGAAAGTTCTGAAGAGGGCACGACAAAACGAATTCCCCCTCAGGAGACTGAAAAGATTTGGCATGGGTCCTCAGATCCTAAAAAGGTTTTACAGCTGCACCATCGAGAGCATGACTGGTTGCATCACTGCCTGGTATGGCAATTGCTCAGCCTCCGACCGCAAGGCATTACAGAGGGTAGTGTGTACGGCCCAGTACATCACTGGGGCCAAGCTTCCTGCCATCCAAGACCTCTATACAAGGCAGTGTCAAAAAATTGTCAAAGACTCCAGCCACCCTAGTCATAGACTCTTCTCTGTACAGCAAACGGTACCGGAGCACCAAGTCTAGGTCCAAGAGACTTCTAAACAGCTTCTACCCCCAGGCCATAAGACTCCTGAACAGCTAATCAAATGGCTACACCCCCCCCCCCCCTCAATTTTGTTATTTTTTATGTTTTAGGTATTTTCTTAAAACTGCCTTGTTGGGTAAAGGCTTGTAAGTAAGCATTTCACTGTAAGGGCTACACCTGTTGCATTCGGCCCATGTGACAAATAAAATTTGATTTGATCCTTCTTAAATGGATTAAATAAATACAAATTCCTCATTAATCTACTCACAATACCTCATAATGACATGAGGTCAAAGGAATTGTCCATAGATCTCAGAGACAGGATTGTGTCGAGGCACAGATCTGGGGAAGGTTACCAAAACATGTGTGTCACCAAGACTCTTCCTAGAGGTGCCCGCCCATCCAAACTGAGCAATGGGGGACAACGTCCTTGGTCAGGGAGGTGACCAATAACCCAAATGGTCACTGACAGAGCTCCAGAGTTCCTCTGGGGAGATGGGTGAACCTTCTAGGACTATCATCTCTGCATTACTTCACCAATCAGGACTTTATGGACTCTCAGACCATCAGCAACAAGATTCTCTGGTCTGATGAAACCAAGTTTGAACTCTTTGGCTTGATTGCCAAGTGTCACGTCTGGAGGAAACCATCGCCTGGCCAATACCATCCCTACAGTGAAGCATGGTGGTGGCAGCATTATGCTGTGGGATGTTTTTCAGCGGCAGGGACTGGGAGACTAGTCAGGTTCGAGGGAAGGATTAACGTAGCAAAGTACAGAGAGATCCTTGATGAAAACCTGCTCCAGAGCACTCAGGACCTCAGACTGGGGCAAAGGTTCACCTTCCAACAGGACAACGACGCTAAGCACACAGCCAAGACAACGTAGGAGTGACTTCGGGACAAGTCTCTGAATGTCCTTGAGTGGCCCAGCCAGAGCCCGGACTTGAACCGGACCTAACATCTCTGGAGAGACCTGAAAATAGCTGTGCAGCGACACTTCCCATCCAACCTGACAGAGCTTGAGAGGATCTGCAGAGAAGAATGGGAGAAACTCCCCAAATACAGGTGTGTCAAGCTTGTAGCGTCATACCAAAGAAGAGTCGAGGCTGTAATCGCTTCAACAAACGATTGAGTAAAGGGTCAGCATACTTATGTAAATGTGATGTGTATTACCTGTTTTTGCTTTTTCATTGTGGGGTATTGTGTGTAGATTGATTAGGGGAAAACTAATTTAGTACATTTTAGCACAAGGCTGTATTGTAACAAAATGTGGAAAAAGTCAACAGGTCTGAATACTTTCTGAATGCACTGTATGCATGCCTCCGGAGTGGGACTAAAAGCCCACTCCGTATTCCTCTTCTCCATCAACGGCCTCTTGGAGCAGCCCCTGTGATGAGTGGAAGTGCCTTGGGGGTACAAATAAAGGAAAGTTGAATTTCTGGTTGAAAGGCTGTCACTCACCTGCATATCTAATATCTCAGCTGTAGGTAATAATGCAATAAACACTGCGCAAATCATGTAAGAAATAACAACAAAATAATAACTAAACTTTAAATATATATACACTGTTTGCTAGGAACAGGGTGACTATGTCTGTCAATGCCATCTTGTTTCTGTTCCTCTCCAGGGCCATGACTAGAGAACACTTGATTAGCCTTCTAATTATTCACCTCTTACAGTGCTTAACGAGTCAGATCTGTTTAATTACATGAAGTAGGTCTCTCTGCAATCCATGTGAGTGCTCTGTTTGGTCTGACTTAACTTTGTATCAATACATTTTTGTTCTGCCTTTTTTAACCAAAAATGACCTGTCCTAGAAAGGGCAATGAACAGGAGATCTGGCAGGGCTAATAACTAGCACACATCTGACCCTCCCCCTGCCCTATTAGTGTCCTGTGACTGTTAGTGTGAACTAAAACAGGCCTGGCAGGACTAATAACTAGCACACATCTGACCCTCCCCCTGCCCTATTAGTGTCCTGTGACTGTTAGTGTGAACTAAAACAGGCCTGGCAGGACTAATAACTAGCACACATCTGACCCTCCCCCTGCCCTATTGGTGTCCTGTGACTGTTAGTGTGAACTAAAACAGGCCTGGCAGGACTAATAACTAGCACCCATCTGACCCTCCCCCTGCCCTATTGGTGTCCTGTGACTGTTAGTGTGAACTAAAACAGGCCTGGCAGGACTAATAACTAGCACACATCTGATCCTCCCCTTGCCCCATTAGTGTCCTGTGACTGTTAGTGTGAACTAAAACAGGCCTGGCAGGACTAATAACTAGCACACATCTGATCCTCCCCTTGCCCTATTAGTGTCCTGTGACTGTTAGTGTGAACTAAAACAGGTCTGGCAGGGCTAATAACTGACTGTTATGTAATATTTACAACACTTCACTGAGATATCAGTAAGTAGGACCAGGGACATATATTCATCAGAGTCCTGAAGCTAGTTAGGTTAATGCCCTGACTGTGAACCTGGGTTTTTGAACCTGTTTTGTCTGCATCCAAAAGGGTGTTACCCCGAGTTTAAAGGGATAATCCACCTCCAGAAATAAAAATAATTAAATTCTTGTCAATTTGGTGAAAGCCAAACTATTTTCTCCATGATTTAACTTGTAAACGGTCCATCTGTAAGATTAGGAAGTCGTGTAGGAACGTGTCATAGCTACATGGTTATTGTCACTACAAATAGAGGATACACCATCACATGTCTTTTTTATTTTATTTGACCTTTATTTTACTAGGCAAGTCAGTTAAGAACAAATTCTTATTTTCAATGACGGCCTAGGGGGCAGAACGACAGATTTGTACCTTGTCAGCTCGGGGATTTGAACTTGCAACCTTTCGGTTACTAGTCCAACGCTCTAACCACTAGGCTACCCTGCCGCCCCGTCATTACCTCCAGATCAACAATTCAGCCAGTATATGGTATGGGCATACTTGTCTAGAACACATCCATCCATTTATATTGTCATGACAGTGTATATATTTCATTTAGATGATGTGCACAATCTAAACAGTGTAGCAAATTATTCAACTCAGTTTCTCCTTCAAGTACCATCTCGCAATGCGCCCTGTGTGTCTGTGGGGAAACATGGGAAAGGGTCGTTGTTACCATAGCAACATGCTCTGCACTCGCTCTGGGCAGAGAACTGCAAGTTGAACTCGGTGAGATACACTCCCCCAAATTGATAGTGCAGTTAGTTTAGGTCATTTTACAGCTAGCTAGCTACTTCACATGCTGATATTGACTTTGGTATTATTGTGTGTAGCTATGTTTGCTTGATTGTCGTTGATTTTCACAACAATTTTCACATTTCTACCAACCTTGTTATAACAGACAAAATAAACATTTGTTCACAAAAACACAAAAAAAATGCACATGTGTTATTTAACACTGTTTAACACTGGAATTAGTGGTTTGGTGTTGTTGTCCTTTAAGTCCTGTTCTCTTTTAGGGTCTCTTTTACAGATGAGCACTGCACAAATAAATCAAACATACTAACAAATTAAGACAATTATTATTATTATTTTTTTAATTAACTAGGCAAGTCAGTTAAGAACAAATTATTATTTACAATGACGGCCTACCCCGGCCAAACCCTAACAACACTGGGCCAATTGTGCGCACTATGGGACTCCCAATAACAGCCAGTTGTGGTACAGCCTGGAATCAAACCAGGGTCTGTAGTGACACCTCTAGCACTGAGATGCAGTGACTAAGACCACTGCACCACTCGGAAGCCCTATATTTTAAACACAGAAAGGGTGCAAATTAAATGAAAAGCAGCTTTACCACCCAACTCTGAGGACTGAAGGAGCCTACAGTGTTGTCCAAGCCGGAGACCGGGTTTGGTCATTTCTAAGTCTAAATTTAATTACTTATGATAGATACATAGGAAGTTTCAGCATGAGTGCTTTGTAGATAAACACAAGAAAATGCTGCTCTCTCCTTACATACAAAGAGGCCCAACCCACTTTTTGATACAAAACACAATGTGAGTTCTACAGTCGAGGCCAAAAGTTGAGAATGACACAAGTATTAATTTTCAAAGTTTGCTGCTTCAGTGTCTTTCGATATTTTTGTCAGATGTTACTATGGAATACTGAAGTATAATTACAAGTATTTCATAAGTGTCAAAGGCTTTTATTGACAATTACATGAAGTTGATGCAAAGAGTCAATATTTGCAGTGTTGACCCTTCTTTTTCAAGACCTCTGCAATTCGCCCTGGCATGCTGTCAATTAACTTCTGGGCCACATCCTGACTGATGGCAGCCCATTCTTGCACAATCAATGCTTGGAGTTTGTCAGAATTTGTGGGGTTTTGTTTGTCCACCAGCCTCTTGACGATTGACCACAAGTTCTCAATGGGATTAAGGTCTGGGAAGTTTCCTGGCCATGGACCCAAAATATTGGTGTTTTGTTCCCCGAGCCACTTAGTTATCACTTTTGCCTTATGACAAGGTGCTCCATCATGCTGTGGAAAAGGTGTTGTTCGTCACCAAACTATTCCTGGATGGTTGGGAGAAGTTGCTCTCAGGAGGATGTGTTGGTACCATTCTTTATTCATGGCTGTGTTCTTAGGAAAAATTGTGAGTGAGCATACTCCCTTGGCTGAGAAGCAACCCCACACATGAATGGTCTCAGGATGCTTTACTGTTGGCATGACACAGGACTGATGGTAGCGCTCACCTTGTCTTCTCCGGACAAGCTTTTTTTCAGATGCCCCAAAAAATCGGAAAGGGGATTCATCAGAGAAAATGACTTTACCCCAGTCCTCAGCAGTCCAATCCCTGTACCTTTGGCAGATTATCCGTCCGTCCCTGATGTTTTTCCTGAAGAGAAGTGGCTTCTTTGCTGCCCTTCTTGACACTGGGCCATTCTCCAAAAGTCTTCGCCTCACTGTGCATGCAGATGCACTCACACCTACCTGCTGCCATTCCTGAGCAAGCTCTGTACTTGTGGTGCCCCGATCCCGCAGCTGAATCAACTTTAGGAGACAATCCTGGCACTTGCTGGACTTTCTTGGGTGCCCTGAAGCCTTCTTCACAACAATTGAACCGCTCTCCTTTAAGTTCTTGATGATCCAATAAATGCTTGATTTAGGTGCAATCTTACTAGCAGCATGGCAAAGAGGGACTTTGCAATTAATTGCAATTCATCTGATCACTCTATAACATTCTAAAAAATCTCAAATGGACAAAATAGCCTGGACAATTTTACAAAACATATTAACAAAAGAAGACATTTATAAACATAGTTCTCCAATACTCTGAACTGATAGATATAATAACACCTTAATCTAAAATGTACATAAAAATTGCCTGGACAAATTCCTTCCAATTATCAAAAGTTCGACATGCTTTATTTGTGTAAAAGAAACCAACCTTGAACTTCAACTTCTTCACCAGCTCACTGACATGTTCTTTAAATGACAGTTTGTCATCAAGCCAGATACCAAGAAATATTTAGGAAAGAACTCACTCAATTTGTGTACCGTTCAAACTAGTCATTCCAAATTCCTTTAAATCTGGGTTATGGGACCTAGAAAAAAAGCATGCTTTTTGTTTTGTTTGCATTAACTTTAGATTCAATTAGTGACCTCTGCAGTGCTTGACAATCAGACTTTAAATGTGAAAAGGCTTGGCCAACCGATGGAGCAATGGAATACAACACCATCAGCAGCATACAAACTAATATATTTTTTACAGCATTACCAATGTTATTTATATAGATTGTAAACCGTAGTGGGCGGAATATCAAACCTTGGGGCACCCCTTTATGTAACTCAAAGAACTCAGATTTGAACCCATCTACCTTGATGCCCTGAGCTATGTCATTGAGATCATTATGAAACAAGCATCAGTACCCAACCCTATTGAGTACAGCTTGTTCAACAGAATAAAATGGTTTACAGTATCAAAAGCTTTTCACAAGTCTACAAACATGGAAGCACAATTCTTTCTAGAATCTAAAGGTCTTTGCAATATAATGTACAACAAGCTAATGTTTAGGTCTGATTCCAGATTGATTAAACATTAAGAATATAATTTACAGATAGAAAATAATGTAGCTGTTTGTTGACCAATGATTCTAGTATTTTCGCAAGACGGAGCCTGGAAATAGGTTGATAATTATCGAGATAACTACTATCCTTGCCCGTGTGGAGTGGTAGCACAAAAGCTGCTTTCCACACTTTTGGAATATTTCATGATACTAAATAAAAAATGTGTGTAACTGAGGCAGCAATGACGGGCACTGCATACTTAAGCAAAGACAGGTCCAAATTGTCAGCCCCTAATGACTTCTTCGTGTCAATAGCTAATAAGGCAGCAAGAAAGAAAAACCCTGACTACTATTCCCCAAGTCACGTGAGGTTGGCTGATAATTAATCGAGGCAACTGGAGGCTGTATGTTGCCAAGACCAGTATGACCACCATTTATTTCAAACAGAAAACCAGTTGAGATAAAAAAACATTTTTTTTTAATGCTGATAAAAAGCATCACAAATCTGAACTTTTTCAGTCAAATTACTTGCTTAGGTGGGGTGGTAGAGGAATTAGCCCGCTTCATTGAATTAATGGTTTTCCAGAATTTAGAGGGATCAATAACAGTCTGCCACAGCGAAATAGTTTGATATGGCCGGTTTAACCGAGGCGGTGCACTTATTTCTCAATTGCCTAAATAGCTGCCAATCAGCTAACGAGACTGTTTGTCTAGCCTTGAACCAGGCTTGATTTCTTATCAAGAGGTCTGAAAGTACCCGAGAGAACCGTGAATTAGTTCGGTTTTTGACTTGAAAAGGGACCTGTTTATCAGTCAGAGACGTAAAAATGGAAGATAAAATTTAAATTTTCCAAACAGGGTCTGGAATGGAGTTATATAGTAGAAAAAAAGCTCCGAATAATGTAGATCGTGAAGAAATTCCTGGGGTGACATTTAAAAATTATATGAGAGTTTTTCAATTTGGTATCACTAATGCAAGCAAGCAAGAGGGCTGTGGTCGCTGAAATCATTTGCAAAAACATCAATAGCCAAATACTTATAGAGACGGTTAGCCAGGATAAGGTCAATGAGGAGTCTGCTAGTTTTTCTTTACATTAATCCGAGTGGGTTTCGTTATTAGCTGAGCAGAGTTGAACTCAAGACAAATATTCTTAAACTGATCTGAATCAAGATTTAGATCTCCCAACACAACCAGTTCAGATATCAGAAATGGTTTAAATAAATCAGAAATAATACCAAACAGCCTCGGCCGAAGCAGCTGTTGTGCATATATGCATATTTTGGCTTACAGACAATTTTATAACCAACAGCTCACACTTTTTTGAGATTTTACGTAAAGCCCCCCCTTATGCATAATCAAACTATTCAGCCAGGCCACTGAGATAACCAGAACGTCTCAGCTAGTGTCATGCACCTAGACATCCAGAAATTCCAGTTTAGACATTATTCGCATATTTACATATTACAATCCAACCGCTCTGCGAGATTTGAAAACAGCCGAAGTATCCATGGTGACAGAAGAGTCAACAGAACTGGATATGCTAGCCACAATAAGCTTCCTGGTTGGATAAAAAATTGAGCTAATAGTAGAATTCAGGTAAATGTGCACACGATTACTATGACAATACCCATGCTTATGAGCACATGTAGCAAAACGATGATATAAAACTATTAATAGCATAGATGCGCTAAGTGGGTTCCTTGAGAGTGCAAAAACTAACAGGCACAGAATTACTATTTACAATACGTCTATTAACACGGGAAGCTGTGGCGGAATGATATTGCTGTGATCTAATGGGAGTAAATACCTTCGAGGAGCTTGATTTGATCAGTCAATGCCTCAGCGTTGACTTGTAGATGGCATCAACGTCAGTGTAAATTTAACAGCAACAATACATCCAAAGTGATTTGGTTTTCCCCCATAACATTTTGTTACATTACAGACTTATTTTAAAATGGATTAAATAAATAAAATATCCTCAGCAATCTACATACACAAAATTAGAAACAGAAATACCTTATTTACATATGTATTCAGGCCCTTTGCGATGAGACTCGAAATTGAGCACAGGTGCATCCTGTTTCCATTGATCATCTTTGAGACGTTTCAACAACTTGATTGGAGTCCACCTGGGGTAAATTAAATTGATTGGACATGATTTGGAAATGCACACAGCTGTCTATATAAGGTTCCACGGTTGACAGTGTATGTCAGAGCAAAAACCAAGCCATGAGGTTAAAGGAATTGTCCTTAGAGCTGGTGGTGGCAGAATCATGCTATGGAGATGTTTCTCAGCGGCAGGGACTGGGAGACTAGTCCGGATCGGGGCAAAATTGAACGTAGCAAAGTACAGAGAGATCCTTGGTGAAAACCTGCTCCAGAGCTCTCAGGACCTCAGACTGGGGCGAAGGTTCACCTTCCAACAGGGCAACAACCCTAAGCACACAGCCAAGACAACGTAGGAGTGGCTTCAGGACAAGTCTCTGAATGTCCTTGAGTGACCTAGCCAGAGTATGGACTTAAACCTGATCGAACATCTCTGGAGAGTCCTCAAAATAGCTGTGCTATTTATAGACAAACATTGACAGAAGAATGGCATTACTGAAGAGCTCTGACTTTCAACGTGGCACCATCATAGGATGCCTCATTTCCAACAAGTCAGTTTGTCAAATTGCTGCCCCGGTCAACTGTAAGTGCTGTTATTGTGAAGTGGAAATGTCTATGAGCAACAACACCTCAGCCGCGAAGTGGTAGGTCACACAATCTCACAGAAAGGGGCCGCAGAGTGCTGAAGCGCTTATCGTGTAAAAATTGTCTGTCCTCAGTTGCAATACTCACTACCGAGTGCCAAACCGCTTCTAAGCACAAGATCTGTTCGCTGGGAGCTTCATGAAATGGGTTTCCATGGCCAAGCCGCCGCACACAAGCCTAAGATTATCATGCGCAATGCCAAGCGTTGGCTGGAGTAGTGTAAAGCTTGCCTCCATTGGAACAGTGGAAATGTGTTTTCTGGAGTGATGAATCACACTTCACCATCTGGCAGGATGAATCTGGGTTTGGCAGCTGCAAGGAGAACGCTAAATGCCCGAATGCATCATGCCAACTGTAAAGTTTGGTGGAGGAGGAAAAATGATTATAGGGCTGTTTTTCATAGTTTGGGTTAGGCCATTTAGTTCCAGTGAAGGGAAATCTTAACGCTATACAATAACATTCTAGATGATTCTGTGCTTCAAACTTTGAGGCAACAGTTTGGGGAAGGCTCTTTCCTGTTTCAGCATGACAATGCGAGGTCCATACAGAAATGGTTTGTCGAGATCGGTGTGGAAGAACTTAACTGGCCTGCACGCAGCCTTGACCTGTATCCCATTGGGATGAATTGGAACACCAACTGCGAGCCAGGCATAATCACCTAACATCAGTTCCCAACCACACTAATGTGCTTGTGGCTGAATGGAATAAAGTCCCTGCAGCAATGTTCCAACATCTAGTGGAAAACCTTCCCAGAGGAGTAGAGGCTGTTATAGCAGCAAAGGGGGGACCAACTCCACATTAATGCCTATGATTTTGGAATCAAATTTTATTGGTCACATACAGATGGTTAGCAGATATTGCGAGTGTAGCGAAATGCTAGTTCCGACAGATGTTGAGATGTTCGACAAGCAGGTGTCCACATATTTTCGGTCATGTAGTGTATTTCTATATAAAAAAACAGGGCATTTGAAGACCTTGAGTGAACCAAGTGTGTTCTGCAGCTTTCACATAGTAGCGAGACACTGCCAACTGATCACTATCTTTAGAGGATGTGTCAAATTGGCCAACAATCTCTTATCTTCTGTTAGATAGAAGCTGTTCTCACCCCCCTCATTATCCTGAGCCTAGCAGCATCTCAGATTGTTCCATTTTTGGTTCTCCCTCCCGCCCTGACCAGAGATGGTGAGAGAAGCACCCTCAAACCCCCCCCCCCCCCCATCTCGCCTGTAGTCCAGAAGAACCCGCCCTCTTCATCTAGCCCCACACACAGCAGGGTAGTGCTACTGACAATATACTTACTTCTCCCTGGTGCATTCATTTAAGATCTTGAACATAACCCTAGAATATTCTTTAAACTTTCAATAAGTCAAGTCTACCCCTCAGAATATGTGAACAGCGTTGGTCACTTAGAAAAGTACCACAAACCCAATTTTAGCTTGTTGACGTTTCTCAATCTTTTACCATCACCTAGTGGATGAAAAGAGAATAGCAGCGGCCTTTCTCATACCATATACCACAGTGCCAGTTACCATTTTAAACAGATACTCTCGCAACTGAATTAGTAAAGGAAACTGTACATAAACGACCATAATTTCATGCCAACTAAAGTAGTGATTTGTTAATCATTCGTGTTATTCAAGTGAGCCCTTCCTTACAGTAAATAATTAGAGCAGTCTTCATCAGCCCAGACAGTTGTGATTCTGTGACCTGTAATTGTTTGAAGGTCTGGAAGTCTGCAATGCAGATTATACAATCATAATATGCGTGCGTGATTCACAATCTCTTTTCATGGTATTTCTATATTATATTACGTTTCACCCTTCTGAAACTGGACAGATGCGGCTTTAGCATTGACACACCACGATGAAAGGATAACAGCAGGGGATGGCCACGGTAAATTAGAGATCAATTGCTGGGTGGCGATTCAACACACAGATTAGTGTGTAGTGTGAGAATTTAGCAGAAAATGTAATTCCATATTATAGTAAAGACAATACGGCCACCTACTGCTTCTAACGGATCGTCGTCGCAGTGTCTTAATGCTGTTCATTGGTTGCATGTTTCGTCACGTTTGGTTTGGACTGATACCCATCTGAGCATTCTACTCAACGTACCGTCAACGAGCGCTGATGAAGACTATCAAAAGTGCATTAGTGGCTTGGAAATACAATGCCATTCACAGGAGGCAAATACTGTAATTATAAGGAAAACCTGTTGTCACCGTTTTGATATCGCCAGATTGACTTTAGATGCAGTATAACGTTAGCTAACATCGATGTCTCAGTGTCTCCTGACCCCTCCTGTCTCAGCCTCCAGTAATTCTGCTGCAGTAGTTTGTGTCTGGGGGCTAGGGTCAGTTTGTTATATCTGGAGTACTTCTCCTGTCCTATTCGGTGTCCTGTGTGAATCTAAGTGTGCGTTCTCTAATTCTCTCTCTCGGAGGACCATGCCCCAGGACTACCTGACATGACTCCTTGCTGTCCCCAGTCCACCTGGTCGTGCTGCTGCTCCAGTTTCAACTGTTCTGCCTTATTATTTGACCATGCTGGTCATTTATGAACATTTGAACATCTTGGCCATGTTCTGTTATAATCTCCACCCGGCACAGCCAGAAGAGGACTGGCCACCCCACATAGCCTGGTTCCTCTCTAGGTTTCGGCCTTTCTAGGGAGTTTTTCCGAGCCACCGTGCTTCTACACCTGCATTGCTTGGTGTTTTAGGCTGGGTTTCTGTACAGCACTTTGAGATATCAGCTGATGTACGAAGGGCTATATAAATAAATTTGGATCGAGGGGACACCGGATTTTAGCCAGTTAACGGTAGCATTGCTAGCTAGCTATGTTTGACTTACTGCGCTAATGACATTGCCATGCCGTAAGTAAGTTGTACGACATGATAATGCTGGCAAAGTTGTTCCCACTAAACATTTGACTACTTTATAAATGTAATCTTATTTTGAGCCACTCGTGTAATTTAAGACTAAACAGTAGTTGGCACCCATTCAGAACGACTTTGGTAACCACCAGTCAGACTTGTCACTGTTCTCAGTGCTACCGCACGGCAAGCGGTACCTGAGCGACACGTCTAGTTCCAACAGCTTCTATCCCCAAGCCATAAGACTGCTGAACAATTAATCAAATGACCATCCGGACTATTGCATTTACACTTCTACTGGCTGTTCCCGCACATTGACTCGATACCGGTATCCCCTGTATATAGCCTTTTAATTTGAGTTTTTATTTAAATGTAGTTAATATTTTATTAAAACTGCATTGTTGGTTAAGGTCTTGTAATTAAGCATTTCACGTTAATTTTTCCACCTGTTGTATGCGGCATATGTGACAAATAAAATGTGATTTGACTATTGCGCTGTGGGTAGAGTGGCTTGGAAGATGTTCAGAACAATGGCATGAAGACCCGGGTGGAGGTGCAACATTGTGAATTCAGAAGTGTATAGAATGTTAGAGGTGAGTGTCATCAGCTTTTAGATAGTCCTGTGATTGACAGGTGGGCAGTAGTAAATACAAGAGGACAAAGGAGAACAATTCAACCAGAGGATTTATTTTAGATCATGCCTTCTTCGCTGCCTCTTTCTGCAGCTTTTTCACCTCATGCTTGATGATCTTGTTCCTCTGTGGACATAAACAGCGAATCCATGGATCATTAGTGACAAGTTTCTTAAAATTCAATTCATTTCCACCATGATGTACATTTAATTTGCAAACCAAAATACTCTACATAAGTAATAATCTGATGTAATAAATGTTCTCCACTCACCATCCTTTTGGCCTTCATCACCTTGAAGCGGTCAAAGTCGGACATCTGGGCCCTCTGTAGAGACATAACAGTTATACAACTGGGACAGAGATTAGTAGCACTATAGCAAAACGTTCTGCAACGGAAATCAAGACATTTATGTATTCGACAAATTCAAGAAGGTCCCTCCCTGTTTTGTCCCATTTGCTTCTGTTTGGTGTTTAGTGGATATCACCCTTAAAAAGGAGAATTCCACCCAAACTCTTGGTATTTGTTTCATTAGTCCAAATGTGGATAAAGTCCCCAAATGTTTGGCATGTCAGCACTGAAGAAGATATACAACTTTAAAAATACAGAAAGTGTCACAGTATTTTCAAAGTTCTACATGTCGAAACCTTGCTGACACACAAAACATTTAGTGACTATCAACAGTGGACTAATTAAACAAATACCAAAAGATAGTTTTGAATGGTATTTAACTAAGTTGGAGGAACAATCCAGTAGCATAGCATGTCAAAACACCACCTCATGAGTTAGGCCACAATCAGTGATCAAGTAGTATTTGGATGCTCCACCACACACCCAAAAGGGTCAAATGTATAGAAATATTGTAAATCAATTAAAGATGTGCAGGACCTACTCTAGGAACAAAACCCCAAAGACAACCCAAGCAAGACCGAAGGGACACATAGGCATTGACAGTATATACAACAAGGATGTCATTCCCAAATGTGTGGGCAGCGAGTCATCTAAAGCCTATTGAAGTTTCCGTGCACTATTTTACAAAATATGTTTAACCTTGGCCATTGAGAAACCAACTGCTACCCATAAGCAGACCCCACCCCAGAGCCATTCTGTCAGAAACACGTGGACACCAGGAGGAGTTGCTGTTTCGACTAACAGCTAATGGCCAATCTAAATGTACAAAATATCCGTACCTTTTGTCTGGCTTCGATCTTTTTTGCCCAGTTGCTTTCTGCCCACTTCTCGGTGACTTGGGCCTTCTCCCAGGCGCGTCTCACAAACTTCTGACGAGCGCTGCAACACAGGAAGGGTTATTGTCCAGGGGACCCAAATATGCACAGAAAAGCCCTAACTTTACAGTAGTAGCAAAAACAAGTGCATGTTGTGAGGTAGTATATTCTGTGTGGTTACTGTAAGTCTGACTCAAGAATAGTCAATAAGAAAAAGTTCACTTGAAAACACAAAGCAGCTGCCACAGTCAATTCATTGAGGTGTCTGTGTGCATGTTGTACCAGCCCAGCAGTAATACAACTGACTGCACCAATCAAGGCCTTGATGAGGACCTGGGTTTATTTATTTGTGCAAACCACAGCTGAATATTTTGCAAACGGGTTTCTATTGGACAAGGGTAGGTCCCGCCCCCTTTCATTCAGTTTGCTTCTGTTCAGTTCCTAGTGAATACACACATGGTGTCCTCTCAATCACCTGTGTGGTACTTTGATGACGTAGTCAGTGAGCTGCATGCACTTGAAAGGCATCGACTGCCTCTTCACCCCTGTGCAGGGACCATCCACCAGCGCCTGAGACAAACACACCCAACAGTTCAAATTAACAAAACATGCCGATACCAAGTTGAACCATTCTTAAATTAACAGATGTGGTAATTGATTGAAGGACTACGAAGAAGGGTTGGTGGATAGACATACAAATGCTAGTAGACTACAAGATACAGGTACCAATTCAGAGCTGGGCTCTAAACTGGTACCTGAACATGTGAAGAGTAGAGTAGCAGGGTTGGCATAAAAGCCTGCACAACCAGTTGGTCTCCTAAACCAAAGTTGGGGACCTCTAGCATAAAGTCAGGATGACATCAATGCAATGCTTACTCTGTTTTGGTCGATGACATCGACGATGGCCACCAGGCTGCCTGCGTGGGGCCCGAAAGAGATGTAGGCGACGCGGCCAATCTCGACGTAGCGCTTGAACACCTGCAGGAAAAGAATGTGGGTTGTTTACTGGCGCTCTAACTAGCAAGCTAAGACAACCGTGAACAAAACCCTTCAGTGGGCGTGTGGTCACTAGTTTCTTATACCCAATGAATTTAGCTGGGTTTGTCCTAACTGACTACATGTTTTACAAATGTGATTTGGCTTTAACATGGCTATGATAGACAGCTTGTGGGAAACCACAAAACCGTGAACGCTATACTAGCTAACCGTTAATTAGCATGCTAGCTAACTAACGTTAAGGTTAGTTAGCTGTCCTGGTGAATACTAGCTTGTAGCCCACAACCTAGCGTACATACAAAAATGGACCGACAAACCAAACTTGAAAAAAAAGGCCGGAGGATAAGATATAGCAACTCTAATGCGCTCGCCATTGCAATGCAATCGTCATGGTTGGGCTAACTAACGTTAGCCTGATTACCGGCCTGTACACCACGTTGTAGCAGACTGAGCCCGACATTTCAATAATGTCCAAAATCCATTGACAGTATTTTAATCATCACTAACATAGCGATACGTTATCTATTTACATATTAACTGAGGTAGCTTAACAATAAGGACAAGTGTATTTAATAACATTTTCTAAATCCACAAGCTTCATGGCCAACTCACCATTATGGCAGTCCTCTTAAGAAAGGACGTCAAAGCTTCCGGTCGACGAAGTAACGCGTTCCGTTCTGTAAATACGCATGCGCACGTGAGGGATGTATTTTTCAAGGTTGGATATTACAATCCGGAATGCTCACCACGCCACCTAGTGCAGAGGAATGTGTTGGATTGAAATATAAACCGTATACATTACATTATATTGATTATATATATATATATATATAAGTGTACACCTGATGTAAATGATTAGATAGTTCTACATGTAACATTTATATGAAATCCACAACATTTTTGTTGACTATTCAATAGTACTAGGCTTGTGCAAATTATTGCTAATTAGAGACTTTCCATGTCTTATTCCATCTTGGCAATGACAAGGTACAGCAACTATTTAGTAGGCATGCTATATGGAGTATATTAGGAGGCTATAATATCTAGTCTACTGCATACTCTTTTAAAAGGGGGCTCATCCAGAATTTGAATCTGGAATCTCTCGCCCACCATGCATGAGCAATTATTTCCCATGGAGGGCCACATTAGGATATATTTTTGCCATAGCAGGCCAGAATCATATTACAGGATTATACATCATGTGTATGACTGTGTTGACAGATATTGTAAATCTACTGTAAATCACATCCAGATATGATACTTATTTTACTTTTTTAACATGCACAGAAATAAACCACATACATGTTCTCCTTTTGGTAGGTATTTTCATTTTTAAACATGCAATGAACTACACAGAGGGAAAAGCACACTGTGCATTCAGCACCACAGACAGAACTCTTGTTAACGGGTATGCACAAAAACACAAGAAAGAGAGAGAACTCAACATTACATTTAAACATCTCAATCAGCGTGAGGAGAGACGTCTCTGATGGGCATTGCTAAGAGCAGTGAAGTCAGGTATAGTTTCTGACTTCGCTATTCGCAGGATTTCTAAAAGTTGAGAGTCAGTAAGAGATGATCTGTGCATTGACTTGTTATATTTCATCACTGAAAATGTCTGTTCACATATATAGGTTGACCCAAACAGTACAAACACCTTCTGAGCATGACTCCTAATCTTTGGAAAGTTTTTTTTCACCTTTATTTAACCAGGTAGGCAAGTTGAGAACAAGTTCTCATTTACAACTGCGACCTGGCCAAGATAAAGCAAATCAGTGCGACACAAACAACACAGAGTTACACATGGAATAAACGTACGTACAGTCAATAACACAATAGAAAAGTCTATATACAGTGTGTGCAAATGAAGTAAGATTAGGGCGGTAAGGCATTTAATAGGCCGTAGTGGCGAAGTAATTACAATTTAGCAAGTAAACACTAGAGTGATAGATGTGCAGAAGATGAGTGTGCAAGTAGAGCTACTGGGGTGCAAAGGAGCAAAAAATAAAAAATAACAATATGGGAGTGAGGTAGTTGGATGGGCTATTTACAGATGGGCTATGTACAGGTGCAGTGATCTGTGAGCTGCTCTGACAGCTGGTGCTTAAAGTTAGAGAGGGAGATATGAGTCTCCAGCTTCAGTGATTTTTGCAATTAGTTCAAGTACCTGGCCATGCTGCTGCTCCAGTTTCAACTTCAACCTGACTGTGCTGCTGCTCCAGTTTCAACTGTTCTGCCTTATTATTATTCGACCATGCTGGTCATTTATGAACATTTGAACATCTTGGCCATGTTCTGTTATAATCTCCACCCGGCACAGCCAGAAGAGGACTGGCCACCCCACATAGCCTGGTTCCTCTCTAGGTTTCTTCCTAGGTATTGGCCTTTCTAGGGAGTTTTTCCTAGCCACTGTGCTTCTACACCTGCATTGCTTGCTGTTTGGGGTTTTAGGCTGGGTTTCTGTACAGCACTTTGAGATATCAGCTGATGTACGAAGGGCTATATAAATACATTTGATTTGATTTGATTTGATTCAAGTCATTGGCAGCAGAGAACTGGAAGGAAAGGCGGCCAAATGAGGAAATCGCTTTAGGGGTGACCAGTGAAATATACCTGCTGGAGCGCAGGCTATGGGTGGGTGCTGCTATGGTGACCAGTGAGCTGAGATAAGGTGGGACTTTACCTAGCAAAGACTTACAGATGACCTGGAGCCAGTGGGTTTGGCGACGAATATGAAGCGAGGGCCAGCCAACGAGAACATACAGGTCGCAGTGGTGGGTAGTATATGGGGCTTTGGTGACAAAGCAGATGGCACTGTGATAGACTGCATCCAATTTGCTAAATAGTGTTGGAGGCTATTTTGTAAATGACATTGCCGAAGTTAAGGATCGGTACGACAGTCAGTTTTACGAGGGTATGTTTGGTAGCATGAATGAAGGATGCTATGTTGCGAATTAGGAAGCCGATTCTTGATTTAATTTTGGATTGGAGATGCTTAATGTGAGTCTTAAAGGTGAGTTTACAGTCTAACCAGACACCTAGGTATTTGTAGTTGTCCACATATTCTAAGTCAGAACTGTCCAGAGTAGTGATGCTAGACGGGCGGGCAGGTGCAGGCAGCGATCTGTTGAAGAGCATGCATTTGGTTTTTCTTGCATTTAGGAGCAGGTGGAGGCCATAGAAGGAGAGGTGTCGTCTGCGTAGTGGTGGATCAGAGAATCACCAGCAGCAAGAGCGACATCATTGATGTATACAGAGAAAAGAGTCAGTCCGAGAATTGAACCCTGTGACACCCCCATAGAGACTGCCAGAGGTCCAGACAACAGGCCCTCCGATTTGACACACTGAACTCTGTCTGAGAAGTAGTTGGTGAACCAGGCGAGGCAGTCATTTGAGAAACCAAGGCTGTTGAGTCTGCTGATAAGAATGTGGTGATTGACAGAGTTGAAAGCCTTGGCCTGGTTGATGAAAACGGCTGCACAGTATTGTCTTTTATCGATGGTGGTTATGATATTGTTTAGGACCTTGAGCGTGGCTGAGGTGCACCCATGACCAGCTCGTCCAGTCACTGCATCAGACTGAAGATCGATAAGCTTGGATGTGCGCTGTGTTAAGAAGCAGTGCGGCTTGGTTGGGTTGTGAATCGGAGGACGCATGACTTTCAACCTTCGTCTCTCCCGAGCCTGTACGGGAGTTGTAGTGATGAGACAAGATAGTAGCTACTAAAAAACAATTGGATACCACGAAATTGTGGAGAAAAAGGGGTAAAATAAAAAAAAAAAAAAAAAAAAAAGAAAGAGACCAGAGTTCCTAACTTGGAATTCTGAGTTGGATCACGGTTAAAAAAAACACATTATTAAAAAAAATTGTAACTCAGTCGGGATCTCAACTTACTGTTGAGAGTTAGAATAATAGAATACGAGGTGTAAAACTGCAACGTTTTCTCTCCGCCCCATGGCAAAATGTGTCACACCCTGAACTGTTTCACCTGTCTTTGTTCTTTTCTCCACCCCCCTCCAGGTGTCGCCCATCTTCCCCAGTGTATTTCTACCTGTGTTCTCTGTTTGTCTGTTGCCAGTTCATTTTGTTCATCAAGCCTACCAGCGTTTTCCCCCTTGCTCCTGTCTGTTTCTAGCTTCTGTTAGTTTTCCCGGTTTTTACCATTCTGCCTGCCCTGACCCTGAGACTGCCTGCCGCTCTGTACCTTTTGGACTCTGATCTGGATTACTGACCTCTGCATGCCCTTGACCTGTCATTTTGCCTGCCCCCTGTTCTAGTAATACAATTTTGTTACTTCAACATTGTCTGCATCTGGTAGAAAGAGGAGGAAGGGAAGTGCTACTAAGGTACACAATAGTAATTTATCGTAGACAGAAGGTGCTCTTTGGTAAAAGGGGTAAATTGGTCATCAAAAAGAAAAGAAAATAGGACCAAGGCACTCTTTATATAATTAATTAAAATGCCTTTATTAGTATGGCATGTACAATAGAAACAAAGTTTTAAAAATCTGACGCGTTTGGGCTGCATGGCCTTCGTCAGGGAGTACAAGAGGGAGTGGTTACAAAATTGATTGGACACACCTAGTAAGCAATACTATACACATTAAAAAGTGAGATACTGTAGCTATGTTATCATAAAAATACAACTCCAAGCTCGAAGTATCAGGACACTTAGAAAGGTAGTTCTAACCTTAAATATGACTGGGAGAAGTGTCAAGAATAAGAAAGGAATATATTCCATAGTACACTAGAACACAGCAAAACATGAACAACAACAGTCTAAACATAGCTGAGTGCAATTGAGCAAAATGTCCACTAGAGGACAGCAAATGGACCCATCACAACCCTACAGTAAGGGTGAGAAATCCATATCTTCATTTAAATCAGGGTATTTAATGGCCTGTAGTTTGTAAATCCCAAAACTTTCCCTTTGGTTTAGCTGTTTAAGACGGTCCCCATTTCTAATAGAGGCCGGAATATGATCAATACCCATAGCTTGTAGGGAGGCAGGGTTGCCATGGTGTAGGGACTTGTGCCTTACCATGGGGTTGTCTTCATTGCCTACCCGTATGGCGTACTTGTGTTCCGCTAAGCGGTCTTGAAGGTGTCTCTTTGTCCGTCCAATGTAGAACACCTTGCACTGTGGACATTCCAATCTATAGATGACAAGTGGTTTTACAGTTAATGAAATGCTTGACGTAATACTCCATTTGGGAAGCTGTGTCAACAAAATACTTCTTCTGAGCAATATTACTGCAATGGCTGCCATGGTTACATTTAAAAGAGCCCTTGGGTTTGTGGTCAAACCAAATCTTTGAGAGTCACCCGGAAGATAACTGTGGACTAATTTGTCATTCAGGGTAGGACATCTCTCTTGGCGTAGTAGCGTATCACTTTGGATGATTCCCCAATTATTTTGACTGATTATTTTAATGTTCTCTGCTTCAGTGCTGTATTTTGTAACAGAATACTCTCTCCGATGTGTCACGAGGCTCTCCCCTTCGCAACAAGTTCTCTCTGTCAAGTAATCCAGCCCTTATACCGGCATCTTTCAGGACCTGAACGCTGTAGCCCCGATTCAAGAAGCGATTCTCCAATTCAGCAGGTTTGACACTGTAGTCTGTTTCCTGATCGCAAATTCTGCGGACTCTTTGGAATTGGCCATATGGAATATTCTCTTTTAGCCTTTTGGGGTGAAAGCTGTCTGCCCTCAGAATGGTATTCCCATCTGTAGGCTTCCTAAAGATTGATGTGTGCAAACAACCTTTGTCATTTTTACTAATGCCGAGGTCCAAAAAAGGAATGTTATCCTTGCTGTACTTCATAGTTAGTTTGATGTTAGGGTTAATGTTGTTAAGGTATTGGTGGAAGGAAATAAGTTCATCTTCTGAGCCGGACCAAAACAGGCAAACATCATCAATATAGCATCCCCACCATATAATCCGGTCAAAGAAATGGTTATTAGAAGGATCCAAAATGAAGTCATTTTCCCATTTACCCAAGTACAAACCAGCGTAGGAAGGGCTGTAGCTCCCATGGCACACCCTTTGACCTGTTTAATACGGTCCTGAAAGACAAAGATGTTATGATGAAGAGTCCATTCAGTCAGTGAGACAATGAATTCTGTAGGAGGCATCTCAGTCTCAGGCCGGGTACTCAAGAAATGGTGCATAGCTGCCAAACCTTGTTCATGTTCAATGGTGGACTAAAAAGGACTAAAAAGGAAGCTGTACCTATATTGTTCTATTCCTTAATGTTGTTCTACACATCTGTGGTATCTTGAAGATAGACTGGGAGTGACGGCACAAAAGGCTTAATAAAGTAATCAATGTTCTAGAGATGGGTTCTGTCAGACTTTCATTACCACTAATGACTGGTCTGTCTGTCTGATTTTCAGGATGTTTGTGGACCTTTGGAAGAAGGTTAAAAGAAGCCATACTGTCATTGAAAAGACATTTGAACTCATTGTCTGAAATGTAAACATTCTCCTTAGCTTCTGTGAGGATCCCTTTCAATTCAGTTTTTAGGTCCTCTGTAGGGTTGAAGGTAAGAGATTGGTAGAATTCATCATTGTCTAATTGACGGTAGGCTTCTGTCACATATGTCTTTACTCCACACTACTGTAGTGCTCCCTCTTCTAATTAGGGCTAATTGGAAAAGCTGTTCAAAAGAGGACATTGTATTATTTTTTTGTACTCCCTGACGAAGGCCATGCAGCCGAAACGCATCGGATTTAAAAAACTTTGTTTCTATTGAATTGCATAAAATTAGTTATAAAATTGCAAAATCATCTCCCCGCACCATGACAAAACGTGTTGAATTGCAGGGAATTAACTTTAAAACGTACATTTTTTGTCTTCACTGTCACAGGGGGTGCCACAAATGTTTTGCTCTCAAGGTTGGGAGGGTAGGGATGTGTTTTTTACATTTTTTGTTTGACTATCCCTGGTGTAGGTGCATGACGTGTTCAGAACATCATGATCAGAACAGCATTATCCCAATACAGAAACTACACGGACTATCATGTCTAGACAAGGTCATAGTTTCATTGACTATTTGTTCATACTCATACTGTGTCACTGTAGGCGTAATTTTAACCCTTTGCAGGGCACATCTTAGGGTCAGACATATCACAGCTTGATGATATGCTTTTTGAGATTGAGTCTAGAATATTCACTTTTACTACACCGGAAAGAGGACAACCAGTTTCCCAAATGTCTTTGAATTGAATGATCTCAGTCAACATGGAATTGACCCAATCCAAATCCACTCACCTTGTTTAGAACTACCTCTAGTTTTAGTTGATCTGGTCATGCAATTCTTAACATGGTGAGCTTGCCCTTATCACTTCCATTAGGTTAGCAGTGGCTATTGGATGTCTCTCTTGGCACCATCGGGTACTTTCATGGTAAGTGAAAAAAATAGTGAATAATTTTTTTCTTCTTCCAAATAGCTAGTTCATCATCAATCGTTGATTATTTTAATCAGCTGTATAATGCTACGGCAAAAACCAAAACATGCACCCAGGGGTGGCCACAGGACCAAGTCTGGGAAAGCCTGGTCTAGGGGTAGGATTCTCACTTAGGGAGTGAGAGGTCCCAGGTTCAGATCCCAGATGAGCCCCAGTTTTAAGGGTAACCTGCATTGATTTATTTTTATGAATGTAACCTTTATTGAACTAGGCAAGTCAGTTAAGAACTAATTCTTATTTACAACGACAGCCTACTAGGGAACATTGGGTTAACTGCCTTGTTCAGGGGCAAAACAACAGATTTTTACCTGTCAGCTCTGGGATTAGATCCAACCTTTCGTTTACTGGCACAATAAAGTGATGAGGAAAAGCCTAGTCCATGGGCCCACCTGTTCAGTGGGTCTTTTCAGTAGTATGTTACTAGCCTGTTGTAATATTGATTGTGGTAAAAAGCATTTTGGATTTGTTTATTTATCCTTTATTGGTGCAGTTGATCCGGCTGATATGATCCTACTGCCATTAAAAATATATATATTTCAGAGTGATTTCTCCCAGGAGAGAGAGCAATCCAAATCTGTCTGAATCAATGTTCTTTCCTCATCATTTCAACCAAAACGTTCAATGTGATGATGTTGAATCAACTTGGAAAACTGATTGGATTTGCAAAAAGTAGTCAATGTAAGGAAATTTCCCATTTTATTCACCCACCTTTCAACTCAAATACAATGAAAGGGTGATATTTTTTGTTGATTTCAAATTGAATTCACGTTAGTTGAAAACTCAACCAAATGTAAATCAAAAATAGAGGTTGAACTAACGTCTGTGGACAGTGGGATATGTTTTAACTATGAACAATATCGAACATATTCAATCAAACCCAGTAACCTGATTTACAAGATAAATAAACAACAACTGCATTCTTCCACTGATGTCTAAGTTTTAATTCCTGCTCTGTCTGTACTTTTATCCAATGTAAAAAACACCATTTCAGATGTTGCAACATAAGACTGAAAAGAAGTGCTGGGTCACATGTACAGTTATGAAAGAAAGAAACTTGGAATTCAGGCAAACTTTGGGTGTGTAGGAGGAGGGAGCTTGATTTGGACTCTTCCAGGAAATCTTAAAAGTTGTTTTGATTGAAAAGAAACTTCAGGGTAAAGGAGGAGGAGCTGCGGTGTTCAACCAACAGGAAACTGGCAGCCACAGACTGACATGTCTGGATTTGTTTCATTATCCACACTCCATTGAAAATGCCTTTAGGCCCAGGATTCTGCCAATCTGGAACTGAAAGTGGTAAAACACCCACATAGGCCTACCCCCTTACTGTAGAATGCAAACACAATACATTTCCTCATTATAAGTGGTATGCTAATGTAGACACACTTCAGGTAGAAAAATAATCCACATCCATCACTCCAGCATTTACCAGAGTTTTACCTCAGTCAGTTGGAGAAGAAAATTAGTTTGTCTGAGTTTGAGATTAAGCTTGCCAGGGAGGTTAAGAAATACCCCAATCTTTACAGTTCAAGAGATACAATAATTCATTATAATGATTGGATTATAGTAGCTCATATTCTCAGCAAAGGTAAAAGAGAAATGGACTTCAGCTTTTGCAGGACAACGTGGAAAAAGTTGAGGAAAAACTATGTCAGAGAGCATAATACAAAGATCAAGAGCGACAATTCAAGTGTTGGACTAAAAGATCCGGAGATATTACAGGAGTTGAACTGGCTCTCCCCCTTCATAAAACACAAAGCCCAACCGACCAACATTCCAGGAGGAGAGGTGAGCTGTGTGTTTGAATGAAGTACCACAATTAGAATCACTCTGAACATTTAGAGGACTTTCTTGTGACTTAATAAAATATTCTTCCTACCTATACTAGGGAGTTTTCTCCTGCTTAAAACAGCATGCTAATATCACTGACTATTTATTCATGTGGTTTACTTAATCCTGTGATGTTCAGTGTGTGTGCGTGCGTCCCCATTAATGCAGGGTCTGGTAGCAAGAGGGCGAGGAGAGACTGGAGGCAGTCGTGATGCGTCGTTGGACAGATACCACAATTTCACCACCTTGTCCACCCCTGCAGCAGACGGCACCTTTACCCCTCCTGTAACCACACACATCAGACCCTTCAGACACATGTCCACCCTAACACAGTCTGGGGACGGCCTCCCTTCATCTAAACCAAGCTCCAGTTCTACCAGTGGACCAGTCCAACCAAGGAAGAGAACACAGGACAGAGTAGATCAAGCCCCCAAGAATGATGATAAAACCAGAGAGCATGGGGTCAGTAGTATGGGAGGTAGTGATGAAGGTGACACCTTACTTGTGAGTTAATCGTTTTTTTGAGTTTTCTCCTGCTTAAAAAATATGCTGATGTCAGAGTACAGACCTAATGTGGTTGACTTAATCCTGTAATGGTCAGCGTACAGTTTTTGTGTGTGTGATCATTAATGCAAACACTTGTTTTTTAAATTATGTCACCAAGCTTCTGCTAGCCGTTGCGAGAGGACAAGGAGAGACTGGAGGAAGTGGTGAGGCGTCGATGGACAGATTCCCCTGTCGTTTCACCCCCTTGTCCACCCCTGAAGCAGACAGCACCTTCACCTCTCCGGTAACCACATCCATCAGACACCCCAGACTAGGGTTGCAAAGCTACCGGTAAATTACTAAAATTATCGGAATCTACAGTAATTTTGGTAAATAACAAAAAACTCTATGGCAATCTATGTAATTTTGGTAATTTATACTTTAATAACTTGTAAAACCTTTCATCATTTATATATTATTCATTTATTATATCTATAAATCGGTTTCCATTCAAGTGACGACAGATTTTCAGACGAATATTCTAAAATCCGCATAAAGAAAATATGCGCATTTTCCCACCAGTGGTGTTTTCACCAAACTGACTTGTCGCAAATAAAAATCAATGACAGCACACATGACAAAAAAAAGAATATATTTTTCGCTTACCAAATTAAAATGTAAAATTCAATGTGTTTCCATTGCATTTTCAACTCTACCATAGTTTTATAGTTTTGCCTCAAAAATGGTTGCGTTAAATAACAAATGTCCCTACTCTGGTCTTGACATTTGAACTTTATCAATAACTAGTAGATACAGTGTGAGTAGGCTGTGCGGGTATGGGTAGTCTACATGGGATTATTATAGATTTTATTAGTCATACAGCTGTAAATGCATCGTCACCAGAATAAGACCCTTTATATTTATTGGAAAGGAGCATCAAGCTCATACACTGTGCACTTTCAACACCCTGTGAAGTTCATCATCATGTATTTATCTGTAGCATAATAAAATCCATGTTTTCCCAAATCGTAGTGGGAGGACCACACGACAAACTATGTCTTCGAATGACTCCAAGTTTACTTTGATATGATGCTTATTATGTCAATATTTGTGCATAAAAGTGTTTCCAACCGCCATTTCTCGCATCATACATTTTACAGACAGAAAAAAATCACAACCTGTGTAGTGTATTTTGTTTTGTAGACATTTGGAATGTTTAACGACAAATTCGCTGTTTCCATCAAGCCTGTCCCGACATTACTTATCCGACATGTAGGCCTACTACTTGAAAAAAAAGAGGTTGGATGCAAACTCGGTTACTGACAAAGAGAAATAACTACAAGTTTAAAAAAAACGAAATATAAAGTTAATTTCAAACTGAAACCCATATTAAACACCATTGATATTCACTAAATTGATGGTTTATATTTAGGATGTTTTACAGCTTTATCATTCTGTTTTTTATTCATCTTCATCTTATTCAATTATTTAATATATTTTACATGTGATAAGGCCACATTGAGGACCAGAGATTATTACAGACGCCTGTGATAATCTAAAGTACCCAAAAGGGCCACTAGATGTCTTGTGATAGATTACATAAAATTCTGTTTGTTTACTGTTAAACTTGAGAACTTTCCAGTAATATATCCTCCATTTGCAACCCTACTTCAGACCCACATCTACTCTGAAACAGTCTGGGGGCGGCCCCACTACACCTAAACCAAGCTCCAGCTCTACCAGTGGACCAGCCCAACCAAGGAAGAGGACACAGCACAGAGTAGAACAAGCCTCCAGCAAGAACCTTAAGACTGCTGATAATACCAGAGAGCATGGGGTCAGTAGTATGGGAGGTAGTGATGATGGTGAACCCTTACTTGTGACTTAATTGTATATTCTTCCTACCTGTACTAGAGAGTTTCTTCCTGCTTAAAATAGCATGTTGATGTCACAGAGAATAGACCTAATGTGGTTTACTTAATCCTGTAACGGTCTGTGTGTGTGTCAAATCAAATTTATTTGTCACATATACATGGTTAGCAGATGTTAATGCGAGTGTAGCGAAATGCTTGTGCTTCTAGTTCTGACCATGCAGTAATATCTAACAAGTAATCTAACCTAACAATTTCACAACACCTACCTTATACACACAAGTGTAAAGGAATGAATACAAATATGTACATTAAAATACATGAATGAGTGATGCCCGAACGGCATAGGCAAGATGCAGTAGATGGTATAGAGTACATTATATACATATGAGATGAGTAATGTAGGGTATGAAAACATTATATAAAGTGGCATTGTTTAAAGTGGCTAGTGATACATTTAATTACATCAAGATGGCCAGATGCAGTAGATGGTATAGTGTGTGTGTGTGTACCCATTAATGCAAACACTTGGTTTCTATTATGTCACCAAGAGTCTGGTAGCGAGAGGACAAGCAGAGACTGGAGGCAGTGGTGAGGTGTCGATAGACAGAGACCTCTGTCATTTCAACCCATTGTTCACCCCTGCAGCAGGCAGCACCGTTACCCCTTCTGTAACCACACACATCAGACCCACATCTACTCTGAAACAGTCTGGGGGCGGCCCCACTACGCCTAAACCAAGCTCCAGCTCTACCAGTGGACCAGCCCAACCAAGGAAGAGGACACAGCACAGAGTAGAACAAGCCCCCAGCAAGAACCTTAAGACTGCTGATAATACCAGAGAGCATGGGGTCAGTAGTATGGGAGGTAGTGATGATGGTGACGCTTTACTTAGCCATATTATAATTTCAACGTGAAATGCCGCCTGAACTGAAGTCCCAAGCTAAATCAGATATGCTGAAACTGCTTTCTGCAATGCATGAAAAGTTGTCACAGCATCAGAGTAGTACCAATGTTAATCACTGATTATGTTTTTCAACAGTGAACTTCCATCATTTATACATTAGAATTCACATCAGTATACATTTTAAATAGTAGGAAAATATGTTCTGAATGCTACTTGTGCAGATATTGCATTAACTAGATACTAAAGGACAAAGGCTACATTGACACAGGCAGCCCAATTCTTATCTTTTGCCAATACATGGGCAAAGTATCAGAATTAGGCTGTTTGTGTAAACGTAGCCTAAGAATCCTAGTGTACAGATTGAATACTTTTTTCATATTCATTTCAGTTCAATTTGATTTTAATTTGGCAATCATATCCCCAAACATGTGTTCTTATATGACCGAACAGTGTTATAACCGAGGTCTACTGCGCACCACAAGATTGTGTTTTCCCTGTGAGCTAAAGCTTAGGCATTAGTTCAGGGAGCCTCATTGGCTAGTAGTTACACTACATGTTCAATTGTAGAAGATGTTGCACCGTCTACATCTATAAATAATAAAGCTTGCCAACATTCTTTCCTGTCATGCCTGCTAATATGAAAAGCTACAGTTTTCCAAAATAAAAAATGTCAAAACAATGTCTATTTGTGTCAAATATTTGTTTTGTTAACAGACTGATGGTAGTCTTCTTTTCTGGTACATTATGTGGGGTTGTTTTGTGGCGTGATTGTGTTTTACTAATCCGTATATGATACAAGTCTTGTGACGTGACACTTCTTCCAACCTCTCCGAAGACTGACATGATGAGAACAGATATAGACAATAGCTCTGGGCTGTATGCATCAAGCATCTCAGAGTAGGAATGCCTATTTAGGATCAGTTTTGTCTTTCAGATCACAAAGAATATGTGGATAAGGGGGACCTGATAATATACAAATAAATATTTGTGGGAGTGGAAGACCTGATCCTAGATCAGCACTCGTCCTCAGGGATGCTTTATACTGTACATTCAGTATGGCTCCACATCACATGACTTATTGTAAAACCTGACAGATTCTCTGAAGGAAGTTCTTATTAACCAACCCTGTGTTTCAGTCTGTAAATATTGTTATTTGACTGGGATGGTTGCAAGGGTGCATGTAAACCCAACCCACTAATAAATCTGTACAATAGCCATGTTATTTTTGTCGACCTGCTCGTTACCAATGTTGATCTGAGTCTGTCTCTCCCAGTAGTCAGGTCCCTGACTTGGCAATCCACTCCTGTTTAGGAGTCACTCTGCGGATGTTACTGTCACAGAATACATTTGATATATTTTGTATGGAGCAGCATAAGTTCCATGACTGAAGTTGAAATGAATTGTTTGGTGACTAGGGTTTCAAGATAGTAAACTGGAATACGATTAATAAATTCCCCTTTAAAGTAGTTTATCAGTTATCAAAATGTCTCCTGGCAGCACCCACATTAACTTTAGCACGTTTTATTATGTAATAATGTTTATGTTTATTATGTCCGTCAGTAAACTTGTCAAAACATTCAAATCACCACAACATGCAGAGGTTAACATGTGAGAGGGAGTAATTATTTCCAATTCAACATATAAAATGTCTGATTCTAAGCCAGAGGTAGACACCAGGACCCCGGGCCAATATGTATCAAGCTGCTCACATTATTCGTGCTGATCTAGTATCAGGTCCTCCCCTGTCCATGTACTCTCATTCATTATGATCTTAAACTGATCACTATTATAAATATGATAATTTTGGGGCGGCAGGTAGCCTAGTGGTTAGAGCGTTGGGTGCTGGATCGAATTCCTGAACTGACAAGGTAAAAATCTGTAGTTCGCCCCTGAACAAGACAGTTAACACACTGTTCCCTGGTAAGCCGTCACTGTAAATAAGAATTTGTTCTTAACTGACTTACCTAGTTAAATAAAGGTTAAATATAGAAATAAAAAAAGAATTCATTCTAAATCTACTTGCCACAGATTCTTTACATGAATGTAATGCCACAAAATATATAACAATGTCTGGCTGGTGGTTACAAAAGGTTCAATTTCAGTCAATGTATTTTTTAAACTTCTTCATATTGTGGTTGGCAGGATAAAATGTATTACTAATTTAAAAACAAACTTCCTTCATTTTGTTAATACAATAAGTAGGTCTGTGTGAGGCAACATCGATTCCAATAAGGCATGACAGAAAATACAGCATCCTGTTAGAACAAGGCAGGATATAGATACAGCATCCTGTTGGAACAAGGCAGGATATAGATACAGCATCCTGTTGGAACAAGGCAGGATATAGATACAGCATCCTGTTGGAACAAGGCAGGATATAGATACAGCATCCTGTTGGAACAAGGCATGATATAGATACAGCATCCTGTTGGAACAAGGCATGACAGAAAATACAGCATCCTGTTAGAACAAGGCATGATATAGATACAGCATCCTGTTGGAACAAGGCAGGATATAGATACAGCATCCTGTTGGAACAAGGCATGATATAGATACAGCATCCTGTTGGAACAAGGCATGATATAGATACAGCATCCTGTTGGAACAAGGCATGATATAGATACAGCATCCTGTTGGAACAAGGCATGATATAGATACAGCATCCTGTTAGAACAAGGCAGGATATAGATACAGCATCCTGTTAGAACAAGGCATGATATAGATACAGCATCCTGTTGGAACAAGGCATGATATAGATACAGCATCCTGTTAGAACAAGGCAGGATATAGATACAGCATCCTGTTGGAACAAGGCATGATATAGATACAGCATCCTGTTGGAACAAGGCATGATATAGATACAGCATCCTGTTGGAACAAGGCATGTATAGATACAGCATCCTGTTGGAAGAAGGCATGTATAGATACAACATCCTGTTGGAACAAGGCATGATATAGATACAGCATCCTGTTGGAAGAAGGGATGATATACAGTAGATTCAGCATCCTGTTGGAACAAGGCATGATATAGATACAGCATCCTGTTGGAACAAGGCATGTAGAGCTCACATTTTTCCTACTGATGAGTCAACAGAGGTAATAAAAGGTCAGTTCTGAGGGTCAGGTCTTGACATGTCCCTGAGGAAAAGGCAGGAGCCTAACATAATAGCATAATAGAGTTGAGTCAAATAAACAGTCTTGTGACTTCGGGGAAATAGAGATTATATACCCTGTTTGCAATATTTGCTATTGTGAGAAGGTATGGCACAGAGGAGGAGAGATATCTCCCACTGTTCTGTTCTAGCCACAACATGCTCTTCCTCACTCTCTCTCTCTCTCAGGCACACCCACACACTCACACAGTCCTCACTGCTGCACATCTTAGCCTGAGTCCCAGTCTGTTTGTTCCATCATGCCAACTCCTTTTCACTCATGGTAATGCCAAATCTTTGGTAGATTGTAATAAAAAAAACACACACACACATGCATGTGCACACACACACAGTACGTTATATCTGAAGGATCATGTGGTGGAAACCCTTTAGTCATCCAGCGGCCATAAAACACCTCTGATTGGTAGTATTACAGACACACCAGCACACAGTCACACACACACACACACACACACACACACACACACACACACACACACACACACACACACACACACACACACACACACACACACACACACACACACACACACACACACACACACACACACACACACACACACACACACACACACACACACAAACACACACATTCTTCAGTCCGTTTATATTGTCTAATCTCTGCAGAACTTCCAGCTGATAGACTAACACCTGGCTATCTTCATCACTGTGATGCTGGCCAGGAAACTGGTGTGGAGCATAGTGTTAGAGCTATACACCTTCTACCTCTCTGTATCTCTCGGACCCTGGAAAACAACACATTTCACAGCAACTATGTGGTGTGTGACAATATAACAGATATATTTTTGACCTCCTTCCTCAACCTGTTCTTCACGCTGGTGGTACCACTGTCCACCCTCATTTGTCTGTGTTATTATAGGTATTCTGTGGTACAGTTATATATCTCTCTATCAATGACTGGGTAACCAACACATGATAAAACTCATGTAATGAAGTTCAAAACTCACTAAAAACAAGAGGCAATAGTGAGAAGTATACTGTTATATACATACACCATACTTTTACTTTTGAATGTGATGACATTTATGACGGTAATCTATGATTGCAACCAGTTAACAGATATCAATGGTTATCATTGTAACCAGCTCACAGTATGCAAAAGCCACTGAAATGCAAGGAAGGTAAATCTATGTCATTCATTGATGACACGTGGGCCTGCAATTTCTGTTGATGTTATTTGGAGTAATGCATGCTAATCCAATTGTTGGTAAATCATCCAGTTCAAGTAGGGGACACATCAGAAGATTGTGTATATCTCCTTTCAAATAACAAACAGCTGTTTTTCCAATACTGTGCAATGCTACAACATACTGGACTGGATCTGGGATAGTTACACGTTGTTTCTCATAAGTTGTGGGCATATCATGGCAGTGGCTCGTTCTTAAAGTGATGGACATTTAAACAGTATTGAGGAAAACAAGGGGGTGCAAATAAAATCATTTGAAGTCTTGACTGAATAATGTCAAATCCCACTTTAAATACTGAATGTACAAATAGTTCACCGAAAGTATCAATTTAACGTGACCTTATGGTGAGAGCAAGAGTGACATATCTCCACTTATAAATGTGGCTTTGTATTCACACACATCCTGTGGCCAGTTAACATGCATGAGGAAATGTCTGCCTGTCCTCTGATCATGCAGGTAACGTCATGCAGGTAACGTCATGCAGGTAACGTCATGCAGGTAACGTCATGCAGGTAACGTCATGCAGGTAACGTCATGCAGGTAAAGTCATGAAGGTAACGCCATGCAGGTAACGTCATGCAGGTAACGTCATGCAGGTAACGTCATGCAGGTAACGCCATGCAGGTAACGTCATGCAGGTAACGTCATGCAGGTAACGTCATGCAGGTAACGCCATGCAGGTAACGTCATGCAGGTAACGTCATGCAGGTAACGTCATGCAGGTAACACCATGCAGGTAACGCCATGCAGGTAACGTCATGCAGGTAACGTCATGCATATGTGGACGTCTATAAGTACCTAGGTGTCTGGCTAGACTGCAAACTCTCCTTCCAGACTCATATCAAACATCTCCAATCGAAAATCAAATCAAGAGTCGGCTTTCTATTCCGCAACAAAGCCTCCTTCACTCAAGCCGCCAAGCTTACCCTAGTAAAACTGACTATCCTACCGATCCTCGACTTCGGCGATGTCATCTACAAAATGGCTTCCAACACTCTACTCAGCAAACTGGATGCAGTCTATCACAGTGCCATCCGTTTTGTCACTAAAGCACCTTATACTACCCACCACTGCGACTTGTATGCTCTAGTCGGCTGGCCCTCGCTACATATTCGTCGCCAGACCCACTGGCTCCAGGTCATCTACAAGTCTATGCTAGGTAAAGCTCCGCCTTATCTCAGCTCACTGGTCACGATGGCAACACCCATCCGTAGCACTCGCTCCAGCAGGTGTATCTCACTGATCATCCCTAAAGCCAACACCTCATTTGGCCGCCTTTCGTTCCAGTACTCTGCTGCCTGTGACTGGAACGAATTGCAAAAATCGCTGAAGTTGGAGACTTTCATCTCCCTCACCAACTTCAAACATCAGCTATCTGAGCAGCTAACCGATCGCTGCAGCTGTACATAGTCTATTGGTAAATAGCCCACCCTTTTCACCTACCTCATCCCCGTACTGTTTTTATTTATTTACTTTTCTGCTCTTCTGCACACCAATATCTCTACCTGTACATGACCATCTGATCTTTTATCACTCCAGTGTTAATCTGCAAAATTGTAATTATTTGCCTACCTCCTCATGCCTTTTGCACACATTGTATATAGACCCCCCCTTCGTTTTCTACTGTGTTATTGACTTGTTAATTGTTTACTCCATGTGTAACTCTTTGTTGTATGCTCACACTGCTATGCTTTATCTTGGCCAGGTCGCAGTTGCAAATGAGAACTTGTTCTCAACTAGCCTACCTGGTTAAATAAAGGTGAAATAAAAAAAAATAAAATGCAGGTAACGTCATGCAGGTAACGCCAGTGGACCATTCCTCTATATGTTTGTCAAGGGGGAAGGATAATAATGATGAAAGAAACTACAGAAATTTACAGAAATACAGATGGGGAAAAAAAGCAGATGTACTCTCTAAGTTCTCACCATGATTCCTTGTGCTCTCTAAGTGATCATCTCACACACAGTGACACTGTCAGTGATTATTCCTTGGCCAGTCACTGTATTATGACTCATCCCATACACACACTGACAGTTTTGCACACGCTCAAAGCAACACCAATCCCAGGGAGCCATTTCCAACAATACGAAATCACTGACAAGGATGAGTAATACTGGCAACATAATGTAATGCATACTGAACTGGACTGGACAGGATTGCTGTAGGATTTCTGAGCCAGTACCTCAGGAGCTGCCAGAGACAACAAACTCATGATTTCATCACTTCATTCTGTGTCATCATCACATTTCTGCTGACATCATAACAAACTAGATCACCAGTGGAGTGTGTTTGCTCTCAAAATAAACTGAATCATAGACAATGGACATACACTCCTGAAAACTATAGCAACAATCAATTTGAATGCTGCGTATTGTTTTTATACTAAAGGGAATTAAATGTACCGAATAAATAGGTTGTGTCATTGTGTCCTAGTCGTACAATGCCTCCCACATACACCATCATGTTCATCTGAAGGGCCCAGACATGGATCTCACACTGCCAGGAGGTGGACAGGGGTACCACCAGCAGGAAGAACAAGTTGAGGAAGGAGATGGTCTGGATGGCCTTTACCATCAGCCAGAACACAATTACTCCCTCTGGGGACAAGAGATGGAGGAGAGGGGAGATACTGTAGAAGAGAGAAAGGAGAGTGGAGAGAGAAGAATGTCAATTGTCAAAATAATGAGAGAATAATACTGCCAGTTAAACATGATGTAAAAGATTGAAGACTAGGTATACTTAAACCAGGAGTGAACAATCTTAACACTCTTGACTAGTCCATAATGTTATAACTGTCAATAATGTAATAGCTTTTTTGTTATTTCTAATGTAATAATTGGCCCATAGCAATAGATAGAGAGATCGAGTGATATAGACAGATACTGTATAAGGTGTAGTACTTCTGACACTACGGTCCACACCAGAGCCTTGCATAAATAAGTAAAGAATGTGTGTGTGGGTGTGTGTCTCTCTCTCTCTGTGTTTGGGGAGGGGATGTTAAACCTGCTTATTGTAGTACAGTACTGTACCCTGTCCATGTGTCTCTACATATACAGTGGGGAGAACAAGTATTTGATACACTGCCGATTTTGCAGGTTTTCCTACTTGTTCTCCCCACTGCATATACAGTGCCTTGCGAAAGTATTCGGCCCCCTTGAACTTTGCAACCTTTTGCCACATTTCAGGCTTCAAACATAAAGATATAAAACTGTATTTTTTTGTTAAGAATCAACAACAAGTGGGACACAATCATGAAGTGGAACGACATTTATTGGATATTTCAAACTTTTTTAACAAATCAAAAACTGAAAAATTGGGCGTGATGGAAGGAAATGGAAGGAGTATCAGACCACTGCAAATCTACCAAGACCTGGCCGTCCCTCTAAACTTTCAGCTCATACAAGGAGAAGACTGATCAGAGATGCAGCCAAGAGGCCCATGATCACTCTGGATGAACTGCAGAGATCTACAGCTGAGGTGGGAGACTCTGTCCATAGGACAACAATCAGTCGTATATTGCACAAATCTGGCCTTTATGGAAGAGTGGCAAGAAGAAAGCCATTTCTTAAAGATATCCATAAAAAGTGTCGTTTAAAGTTTACCACAAGCCACCTGGGAGACACACCAAACATGTGGAAGAAGGTGCTCTGGTCAGATGAAACCAAAATTGAACTTTTTGGCAACAATGCAAAACGTTATGTTTGGCGTAAAAGCAACACAGCTCATCACAATGAACACACCATCCCCACTGTCAAACATGGTGGTGGCAGCATCATGGTTTGGGCCTGCTTTTCTTCAGCAGGGACAGGGAAGATGCTTACAATTGATGGGAAGATGGATGGAGCCAAATACAGGACCATTCTGGAAGAAAACCTGATGGAGTCTGCAAAAGACCTGAGACTGGGATGGAGATTTGTCTTCCAACAAGAAAATGATCCAAAACATAAAGCAAAATCTACAATGGAATGGTTCAAAAATAAACATATCCAGGTGTTAGAATGGCCAAGTCAAAGTCCAGACCTGAATCCAATCGAGAATCTGTGGAAAGAACTGAAAACTGCTGTTCACAAATGCTCTCCATCCAACCTCACTGAGCTCGAGCTGTTTTGCAAGGAGGAATGGGAAGAAATTTCAGTCTCTCGATGTGCAAAACTGATAGAGACATACCCCAAGCGACTTACAGCTGTAATCGCAGCAAAAGGTGGCGCTACAAAGTATTAACTTAAGGGGGCTGAATAATTTTGCACGCCCAATTTTTCAGTTTTTGCTTTGTTAAAAAAGTTTGAAATATCCAATAAATGTCGTTCCACTTCATGATTCCGTTGCTGAGGCTGTCTTCTACCAGTGTCTGTATCGAGGAAAGAGCAGAGTGGCTCATCTGCTATCTACTCGGCACTCTACGGTCCCCGGGAATAGCCTGGCACGGTCACTTACTCAATACCCACAACAACTCCACTGCAGGCTCGTCCTGCCTCTGGCTCTCTGCCTAGACAATCACACAAAGACCACCACCTCACAGGTTGGCCCAATGCCACAAGGCCTTTTGGGAAATAAGAAAAGATCATATGTCTGCCAAAGACAGGCTTCTCTGACATTATCACTTAAATGAACCCAACCCAGCCTCAATAAGGAACACGTTCAAATCAATACAAAATCAACAGGGTTGAGTTCAGGTGGATGAGAATGTACACATTGAGTATTTGTGTGTGTGTGAGTGAATGAATGGACAATGGAGGAGAATCCTAGGCTGGATGCCTGGTTGGATATAATTGAAAGTTTGCGGTAACAATACACACACACAGCCTTTTCATTGAGTGGATACAACACAAAAGAGTTAGTGAGAGCCACACAATGGACAACCACACAGTAAAGCCATGTAGCTAGCTAGTGTACCTATATCTTGATTACTGAAGAAGCAGGGAAGGGATAGAAAGGTGCCACCACTGCCACATTCAACTTAGTAGAGCAAATGAATGGGAACTGTACAGTAGTAAGCTAGGCTGTTCTTTCATTCTTCCACGTTGCTGTAGATGAGTGATGATGACTTTAAGAACATCAAGGATATGCCGACCCTTTGCTTGAGTGAGTGAAGCGAGGAGGTAAGGAAGTCGGAAGGGTGATGACTCAAAAGCGTAAGAATGACGCTGTTAAGATCAGAGATTCGCCTCCTGAGTATACACCTTTGTTCGAGGTGTTCATACCTTCGTCTCCTGATTACAAACCAAGTAATCTTACTTATAGGTCTTCATGCTCTCTTGAGAACCTTGATGATCTCGAAATGGAGCAAGTCTGCAGTAGTAAGCATTCTGAAGTTCAGACGGTCCAGGATATAGTGTGCCTTCCTGCTGCGACAGGTGTTGTAGAGTCCTCTGACGTTTGCCCTGAGTCCTACCAGAGATGATTTTGGACCGGTAGGAGTGAGATTTTTGGAAAGAGTGGATTCCTGTTTTTTTGCCGACCCAAACGTTGTGTCAAGCTGGGTAAAGGACGAACTGGGAGTGGTTACATCTGTGAAAGTTTCGAGAAGTGGAAAGGTTCACATTTTTTGTATTTACCTGCCAGAGGAAGCGGTCGCTTCAAGTCCTGTGGCTCGGGGCTCAACCTGTGGTGTGTTTTGCTCTCCGGAGTAGATACCGCTAAAAGGGGTGATCAGTGGGGTAGATTTGAGTGTAGAGGTGGATCAAGTGAAAAACAATATTCGTGGTGTTCTGATGCCTGCCGTTTGGTGAGACGTATACCCGGTGGCAATGGCAAAACTGAGAATACCCTGTCTGTCTTGTTGAGCTTTGACACAGAGTTTCTACCTGAGAAGGTCAGGCTAGGTCATATTTGCTATTCTGTGAGGGCCTATGTTCCGAACCCACTTCGGTGCTTTAGGTGCCATGGATTCGGACATGTTGCAGCAGTGTGTAGAAGGCAGATCCCATGATGTGAGGAATGTGCAAGAGGGCATAGTCAGAGGGAGTGTACAGTTGGGATAGAGAAAGCACTGTGTGTCAACTGTGAGAGAGAGACAGGTTGATATTACCAGAGTTTGAGTAGGGCAGTGAAGAGAGTAGAGGACAGCCCAAGGATGAATGTGTTGACTGGGAGGCCCCCAGAGAGTAGGCCTGAAGAGAGAGAGCCAGAGAGTAAGGTTGGATTTCTTGAGTTTATTGCCATGGTGATCACCTACACTGCACTTTGTCTCTGAACACCTTTGTGTAAACAGAAGACAGACGCCACAAACTTGTTGTCACTGAAAACTCCTATAGGCTGCAACTGTTAAAACAGCTTAAAACAGCGCACAGTAAGAGTGTATTTTGCATTTGTGAAATTAGCCCAGGCTCTGGCTGGACCACTCAAGGACATTCAGAGACTTGTCCTGAAGAAACTCCTGCGTTGTCTTGGCTGTGTGCTTAGGGTCATTGCCCTATTGGAAGGTGAACCTTCGCACCAGTCTGAGGTCCTGAGCGCTCTGGAGCAGGTGTTCATCAAGGATCGCTATTTAGTGTGCTCTGTTCATCTTTCCCTGGATCCCGACTAGTCTTCCAGTCCCTGCCGCTGAAAAACATCCCAACAGCATGATACTGCCACCATAGGGCTGGTACCAGATTTCCTCCAGACATGATGCTTGTCAGTCAGGCCAAAGAGTTCAATCTTAGTTTCATCAGACCAGAGAATCTTGTTTCTCATGGTCTGAATATCTTTTAGGTGCCTTTGGGCAAACTCCAAGCGGGCTGTCATGTGCCTTTTACTGAGGAGTGACTTCCATCTGGCCACTCTACCATAAAGGCCTGATTGGAGGAGTGCTGTAGAGATGGTTCTCCTTCTGGAAGTTTCTACTATCTCCACAGAGGAACTCTGTCAGAGTGACCATCGGGTTATTGGTCACTTCTCTAAAGAAGGCACTTCTCCTCCAATTGCTCAGTTTGGCCGGGTGGCCAGCTCTACGAAGAGTCTTGGTGGATCCAAACTTCTTCAATTTAAGAATGATGGAGGCCACTATGTTCTTGAGGACCTTCAATGCTGCTGACATTTTTGGTACCCTTCCCCAGATCTGTGCCTCGACACAATCCTGTCTCGGAGCTCAACGGGCAATTACTTTGACCTCATGGCTTGGTTTTTGCTCTGACATGCACTGTTAACCTTATATAGACAGGTGTGTGCCTTTCAAAATCATGTCAAATCAAGTAGTAGCAATATCTCAAGGATGATCAACGGAAACAGGATGCACCTGAGCATAATATTCCTCTCTCTCTCAAAGTAAAGATACAGAGTAATAGTAGAAATAGCTTAATAGAAAATGACTTAAGTAAAAGTCCCCCAGTAAAATACTACTAGAGTAAAGGTATTTGTGTCACGGCTTTCTTCCTGCGAAGGAGAGACGGACCAAAACGCAGCGTGGTTGAAGTTCATGGTTCTTTAATAAGAGACACTTAACATGAACAAACTACAAAACAATAAACGTGAAAACCGAAACAGTCCTAACTGGTGCATAAAACACAAAGACAGGAAACAATCACCCACAAAATACCCAAAGAATATGGCTGCCTAAATATGGCTCCCAATCAGAGACAACGATAAACACCTGCCTCTGATTGAGAACAAATCCAGGCAACCATAGACTTACCTAGACTCCTAAAAGAACACAACCCCATAAATCTACAAAAACCCCTAGACAAGACGAAACACATAAATCATCCATGTCATACCCTGGCCTAACCAAAAAAATAAAGAAAACAAAGATAACTAAGGCCAGGGCGTGACAATTTGGTTTTAAATATACTTAAGTATCAAAAGTAAATGTAATTGCTAAAATACTTAAGTTTTGCAAGTAAAAGTATACATAATTTCAAATTCTCTATATTAAACAAACTAGATTGCACCATTTTTTTGTTTTTTTTATTGAAGGATAACCAGGGGCACACTCCAACATAATTGACAAAATAAGCAGTTTTTAGTGAGTCCGCCAGATCAAAGGCAATAGGGATGACCATGTGTGGAGTAAAAAGTACATTCTTTTCTTTAGGAATGTAGTGAAGTAAAAGTAAAAGTAGTCAAAAATAAACATAGTAAAGTACAGATACCCCAAAAAACTACTTAAGTAGTACTTTAAAGTATTTTTTACTTAAGTACTTAATACACCACTGGTTTCTTCCTATGTTCCTTCCTTTCTAGGCCACTGTGCTTCTTTATCTACATTGCTTGCTCTTTGGGGTTTTAGGCTGGGTTTCTGTATAAGCACTTTGTTACATCTGCTGCTTTAAAAAGGGCTATATAAATTAATGTGATTGATTGATTGAGGAGATCCATCTGGTAAGCACAAATTCCCCACTGGGGGATGATTGATAAAAGGGTTGAAGCTCATCTGAATTGTAGTCATGCATGTCAAATGATGCACATTAAGTATTATATCCCCAGAATCAAATGCAAAGATAGCCATCTATGTCTTCTACTGTAGCATGCAAAGCAGACTGTAAAGGGGAGAATTTGATCTTTCAAACGATACCAAATGTATGTCTGTATGGCAAATATTCAAGTAGTACCTGTTGATTGTAACATGGTAATCTTGGCATTGAGAGAACACATTCGCTGTCGCTGTCCGTGGCAGTAGAGATTTTAAAAAACTACCAACTGTGTGCCAGCTATAGCTGATCTGAATCATTTGATATAATTGAAGTAGCACCAAACTGACAATAATATTGAAGCCTTTAGGGAGGTAGCTAGCATTATCACTAGAACAAGATTGACTGTCAATAGCATTGTTAGCTAGAATATGAATGGTACAATTTATTTTCTCAAATCAACCTGCATTTATATAGCTTGATGTTCACCTAATGCCACCTTGTGCTGTTAAGTCGAATTACAACAACAGAGATAAAATGGGTTTCTACATCTGAATAAATAAACAAATTGGAATTCCAGTTTTTACATATCCTTAAACATAAGCGGACTGTGTCATTTAATATAATTTTTGTTGTATTTTATATTTCTATGATGATAGATCACAATACTCTTGAATTTAAACCTCAATGCAATTTCTTACTAGAACAGTATTCTTGGCTTTACGATCATACCTGCTTATCAATAATGATAGATGAATGTGTTACGTCCGTCGTTAGATGAATGAGACCAAAGCGCAGAGTGGAAAGTATTCATGATGTTTAATACTGAACTCCGACAAAACAACAAAAACGAACGTAAAGTTCTGCAGGTTATACAGCAACTAACAAAATCAAGATCCCATAATCTAAGGTGGGAAAAAGGGCTGCCTAACATCCCCAAACAGAGACAACGATAAACAGCTGCCTCTGATTGGGAACCATACTAGGCCAACAAAGAAATAGAAACATAGATTTTCCCACCCAAGTCACACCCTGACCTAACCAAATAGAGAATAAAAAATGGGCGTGACAGTACCCCCCCCCCCCCAAGTTGCGGACTCCGGCCGCAAACCTGAACCTATGGGGAGGGTCCGGGTGGGCATGTCATCTCGGTGGAGGCTCCGGTGCGGGATGCAGACCCCGCTCTGCTTAAGGCTCCCCCCACTTTGGTGGCACCTCTGGTGCGGAGACCGTCGTTGGAGGCTCCGGACTGCAGACCATCGCTGGAGACTCCGGACCTTGGATCCTCACTGGAGGCTTCGGACCATGGATCATCACTGGAGGCTTCGAACCATGGGTCATCACTGGAGGCTTCAGGCCATGGATCATCACTGGAGGCTTCGATCCATGGGTCATCACTTGAGGCTTCGAACCATGGGTCATCACTGGAGGCTTCGAACCATGGGTCATCACTGGAGGCTTCGGACCATGGATCATCACTGGAGGCTTCAGGACCATGGATCATCACTGAAGGCTTCGAGCCATGGGTCATCACTGGAGGCTTCGGACCATGGATCATCACTGGAGGCTTCGTGCCATGGATCATGACTGGAGGCTTCGTGCCATGGATTATCACTGGAGGCTTCGTGCCATGGATCATCACTGGAGGCTCCGGGCCATGGGTCATCACTGGAGGCTTCGTGACACGGATCATCACTGGAGGTTTCATGCCATGGATCATCACTGGAGGCTTCGGGCCATGGATCATCACTGGAGGTCTGGAGCGTAGAGCTGGCACAACCCGTCCTGGCTGGATGCTCACTATAGCCCGGCAAGTGCGGTGCGCTGGCACAGGACGCACTGGGCTGTGAAGGCGCACTGGAGGCATAGTGCGTAGAGCTGGTGCAGGATATACTGGGCTGTGGAGGCGCACTGGAGGTCTGGAGCGTAGAGCTGGCACAACGCGTCCTGGCTGAATACCCCCTGTAGCACGGCAAGTGCGGGAAGCTGGCACAAGCCGCATTGGGTTGTGCTGGCGAACTGGGGATACCTTGCGTAGAGCTGGCGCAGGATATTCTGGGCCAAGGAGATGCACCGGAGACCAGGACCGCTGAGTCGGCACAATCCATCCTGGACAGATGATCACCTTAGCACGGCAAGTACGGCAAGCAGGCGCAGAATGCACCGGGCTAGGGGTGCGCAGTGAAGGCACGGTGCGCAGATCCGGAAAACATGGTATCTGAACCGTGACCAACTCCTCATCGTAATTACAGGGAGTTGGTTCTTGTTTCCACCATGCTCCGCTCACCACCCCATGTGCTTCCCCCAAATAGTTTTTTTGGAGGCTGCCTCTCGGGCGGCCGTCGTTTCCTTGATTCATGGTTTCGTCGCCGTTTCCTCTCTCGCTGCCTCCGCCTGCTTCCATGGCAGGGTCTTGTACCCTGCCATTACCTCCTCCCAGGTTCAGGATGTCCTTCACTCCTGGGCACGCTGCTCGGTCACTTGGTGGTGGGATCCTCTGTTACGTCCGTCGTTAGATGAACGAGACCAAAGCACAGCGTGGAAAGTATTCATGATTTTTAATACTGAACTTCGACAAAACAACAAAATACAAAACGAACGTAAAGTTCTGCAGGTTATACAGCAACTAAAAAAATCAAGATCCCACAATTTAAGGTGGGAAAAAGGGCTGCCTAAGTATGATCCCCAACCAGAGACAACGATAAACAGCTGCCTCTGATTGGGAACCATACCAGGCCAAAGAAAGAAATAGAAACATAGATTTTCCCACCCAAGTCACACCCTGACCTAACCAAATAGAGAATAAAAAAGGCTCTCTAAGGTCAGGGCGTGACAGAATGAAACAATATTTCTGTGTTATATTATGATTCACAGTCGCTACATTATCTATTCTGATTTACTGATATTTATACATTCAATTGATAATCACTTTTCTGTCTTTGTCTTGTATTTGCACATGACATATTAGTTTTAACCAGCAGTGGGATCTTAGAGCCTTGTCCATCAACTTTTTAAGCAGGAAAAAGAGAGCTTGCAGTTGTCAGAGTGAGCCAGTAAAAGGTTAGCATCTTCCGTAATACGTCAACCTACCACATGATTTCTCACACGGCTTTATGATTAAAAGCTGCTCTACAGAAATTGTTTCACCTTTCCATGGATTAAAGTAGTCAGTCATAAGGCCTGCGAGGCCGTGGTATATGGGATATACACTGAGTGTACAAAACATTAATAACACCTTCCTAATATTGAGTTGGACCCTCCCATTTTGCCCTCAGAACAGCCTCAATTCGTCGGGGCATGGACTCTACAAGTTGCGAAAGCATTCCACAGGGATGCTGGCCCATTTTGACTCCAATGCTTCCCACAGTTGTGTCAAGTTGGCTGGATGCCCTTTGGGTGGTGGACCATTCTTGATATACATGGAAAACTGTTGAGCGTGAAAAAAAGCAGCATTGCAGTTCTTGATTCAAACCAGTCCACCTGACACCTACTACCATACCCTGTTCAAAAGCACTTACATCTTTTGTCTTGCCCATTCAGCCTGTGAGTGGCACACATACACAATCCATGTCTCCATTGTCTCAAGGCCTAAAAATCCTTCCTTATCCCGTCTCTGCCCTTTCATCTACACTGATTGAAGTGGATTTAACAAGTGACATCAATAAAGGATCATAGCTTTCACCTGGTCAGTCTGTCATGGAAAGGTTCCTAATGTTTTCTACACTCAGTGAAGTCGTGACATGTATAATGCCAAGTAGTGTTCTTGGCACAACGCACAGTGGAGTGCTTGTACACACCCCTTAACCAGGATATGTATCCCATACCTCATAGCCTCATTGTTTTTATGAAACGGTTACCAATTATTCAGAACAAGATTTATAACGTTTTGTGATCAGATTTGAAGTAATAAGCTCTTTTGTTTACCTTTCAGAATGGACAATCTCAAGGAGTTCGAGTCTTTGTTATGTTGCTAGTGTGTACAGTGTGTTGGAACTGTACACAAGGAAAACTTCAACAACTTAGTATAAGGACCTCATTGTCTTTCAGTGTCAACCCTAACTACATGGACAAGACACCTTTCTCCACAACACATATCCAATTCTCCAAAAGCAGCAATCCCAAGATTGATTATGATGGTGTTCCATACATGCCTGGTGGTCAGAAGATTATGGAATGCCAATTCTGTCCAGAATATAAGAAGAAAATCTATGAGCGCACACCTTGCTCGGTAGACAAGAAAAGTCTGAAGCTGCAAGGTTCAAAGAAGAAGGGTTGTGAAGCAACTATATCAGTCCAACAGACATGTAGGTTACCTGACTATGCAGTGACAACAACAAAATACATTGACTTGGCTAAAGTCAGGCTGACAGAAAGTCCGCTAAACGACTTAGCACATGTTAAAGAAGTGAGAGTTGGCCAGAGCACATACCATGCATGCAATAGAGGCCTTTCAGGGATGGCTCCGACCGGGCAAAATACAGTGGATTGACTGACTGGTAAGAAAGGGAACATTAGATGCTATAGAAGGCACTATGTCAAGACTAGGATGTCCAATGTTGCTCCCAACCCGATGGACAGAGCATAGTATCCCTGTATCTCTGAAATCACATACACCGGTCAAAGGTCAGACAGAGTACTTCCAGCCAATAAAAACTGTCTGCAGCCAGACCAGACCAGAGCAGTCAGACAAGACCAAACCAGACCAACCTACCATAGACAACAAGCAGTATGATGACACCCTCCTCTTCTTCCACCAGGAGAAGATGGAGAGGTACAACACCACCTGTCTAATTGATGCTACACATTAGACCTCAAAATACGACCATGCTCTCTTCCTAATGTGTCCAGACCAACTGTGGATGCATTTCTGTTGCATCCTTTATCATCCACTCGGAGAAGAGCTGGAACTCCACATGGGAACACACATCCTGGATGTGCGACTGCAGTGATGCAGAGTGCAACACTCTCCAGAGTGTTTTTCCTGCTGCACAGATTTATCTCTGTGATTTCCATCGGGAGCAGGCTTGGACTTGCTGGGTAAGGAACAGCAAGCAAGGACTGACATCTGAGGAGGAGACGCTGCTAAGGATACTGCACAGAATTGCCTCTGCACCACCAGGAAAAGAGAGCATAGATGGAATCTACAGACTTCGTGTTGAAGGCATCTACTTTGTGGCAGAAAGCACAAGTTTGATCATGGCTGGAAACAAATGAGTTATCCATTCCTGTGAGGAGGTGGGAGATAACACTTAGCATGCAGCAATGGACTCCAACAACAGTATGGAATCTCAGAACAAGGTACTGAAACACACTATAATACAATAATATAATAGGTTCTGTCAACAAAATCATTGACAATAATAATAACCAATAATGAAATCAACATAATCAGTAAACTCTTCAAGCAGAGGTCCTTATCTGTTTTATGGGCCTACTGTAAGTAGCCTATACGCAGCCAAATCAGAAAGATGAATCAGTCTCCCGCCTGTTCAGCGCAGCCAGCGTTTTCCTCCTCTCCTGCGCTGCCGGAGCCTCCTGCCTGTTTGAAGCAGCCTGAGCTGCCAGTCTGCAGGGTGCTGTCAGTCTGCAAGGAGCTGCCAGTCTGCAGGGAGCTGTCAGTCTGCAAGGAGCTGCCAGTCTGCAAGGAACTGCCAGTCTGCAAGGAGCTGTCAGTCTGCAAGGAGCTGTCAGCCTGCATGGAGCAGTCAGAGCTGTCAGTCTGCAAGGAGCTGCCAGTCTGCAAGGTGCTGTCAGCCTGCATGGAGCAGTCAGAGCTGTCAGTCTGCATGAAGCAGCCAGACCTGTCAGTCTGCAAAGAGCTGTCAGTCTGCATGAAGCAGCCAGAGATGTCAGTCTGCAAAGAGCTGTCAGTCTGCATGAAGCAGCCAGAGCTGTCAGTCTGCAAAGAGCTGCCAGTCTGCAAGGAGCTGCCAGTCTGCAGGGTGCTGTCAGCCTGCATGGAGCAGTCAGAGCTGTCAGTCTGCATGAAGCAGCCAGACATGCCAGTCTGCAAGGAGCTGACAGTCCGCAAGGAGCTGCCAGTCTGCAAGGAGCTGTCAGTCTGCAAGGAGCTGTCAGCCTGCATGGAGCAGTCAGAGCTTTCAGTCTGCAAGGAGCTGCCAGTCTGCAAGGAGCTGTCAGCCTGCATGGAGCAGTCAGAGCTGTCAGTCTGCATGAAGCAGCCAGAGATGCCAGTCTGCAAGGAGCTGCCAGTCTGCAAGGAGCTGCCAGTCTGCAAGGAGCTGTCAGTCTGCAAGGAGCTGTCAGCCTACATGGAGCAGTCAGAGCTGTCAGTCTGCAGGGAGCTGTCAGTCTGCAGGGAGCTGTCAGTCTGCAAGGAGCGGTCAGTCTGCAAGGAGCTGTCAGTCTGCAAGGAGCTGTCAGCCTGCATGGAGCAGTCAGAGCTGTCAGTCTGCAAAGAGCTGCCAGTCTGCAAGGAGCTGTCAGCCTGCATGGAGCAGTCAGAGCTGTCAGTCTGCATAGAGCAGCTAGATCCGCCAGTCAACCAGAATCTTCCAGATCTGCTAGTCAACCAGAATCTTCCAGATCTGCTAGTCAACCAGAATCTTCCAGATCTGCTAGTCAACCTGAATCTTCCAGATCCGCCAGCCAGCCAGGATCTATCGGAGCCTACTACCTACCTGAGCTTCATCTCAGTACTGGGCTTCCTCTCAGTACTGGGCTTCCTCTCAGTACTGGGCTTCCCCTCAGTTCCGGGCTGCCCCTCAGTTCCGGGCTGCCCCTCAGTCCCGAGCTGCCTCAGTCCGGAGCTGCCCCTCAGTCCCGAGCTGCCCCTCAGTCCAGAGCTGCCCCTCAGTCCCGAGCTGTCCCTCAGTCCCGAGATGCCCCTCAGTCACGAGCTGCTCCTCAGTTCTGTGGGGTTCTGGGTGAGGACTATTAGGCCATGGTCGGCGGCGAGGGTGGATTATCCCAGGACGCGAAGGGGAGGAACTATGACATTTATGGAGTGGGGTCCACGTCCCGAGCCGGAGCCGCCACCATGGACAGACGCCCACCCGGACCCTCCCTATGGTTTTGAGGTGCGTCCGGGAGTCCGCACCTTGGGGGGGGGGGGGGGGGTTCTGTCACGCCTTGGTCTTAGTATTTTGTGTTTTCTTTAATTATTTGTTCAGGCCAGGGTGTGACATGGGTTTGTGTGTTGTGTTTCGTATTGGGGTTTGTAGTATTTGGGATCGCGGCTGATTAGGGGTGTTGTATAGGCTTGGCTGCCTGAGGCGGTTCTCAATCAGCAGTCAGGTGCTTCTCGTTGCCTCTGATTGGGAACCGTATTTAGGTAGCCTGAGTTCGCTTTGTATTTGGTGGGTGATTGTTCCTGTCTCTGTGTAGTGTTCACCAGATAGGCTGTAATAAGTTTCACGTTCCGTTTGTTGTTTTTGTATTTATTTAGTTATTTCATGTATCGTCACTTTTTCCATTTAAGACATGAGTAACCACCACGCTGCATTTCGGTCCGACTCTCTTTCTACAAACGAAGAACGCCGTTACACACAACAGTTTGTGTAACATTATGACGGTTTTATATTAAACAATTTCGGAGCCAAGGACAACATACCTTGCTAGCCGAAGGTCAGGTAAAAGAGAACAATGAGGGCGTACGGAAATACAGATAACCCGCGATGGACCAAACCAAAATATACAAAACTTTTACAATCACATGTATGTACAATATTGATATGAAAAAGTGTTTGTACACCAAAGAAAAACATTAGCTATGCAGCTGTAATTAACTAAAGAAATACACTGAATTATTATTATTATTATTATCATCAAATTATTAACATCCCCTCTTGACCTGGCCTATTTGAATTGGTCCCTGTGTGCAATTTGGTGCATAATCTAGGGGAACAACATCACACTGCTACATATGCATTCGTAAATCAAGTCCTTTCTTGAGTTGGGCTCTGGGATGGAACTACTGTTGAGCATCTGAGTTCCTGGTTGTTTGTTGGGAAAGGGTTTGAGTGTGTATGAGTGTTTTGTGTGTGTGTATGTATCCCACAACTGCTGCTAGGGAGAAAATATGGGATGAATTACAATAATTGCTTGCTACAATAGTAATTGCTTGCCAAAAATGTGGAGTGGAGGATAATTGGAGGTTTACATCCTTTTCTGGCCCATGGTGTTGTATGTGAATGTTTATCCATTTAAGCTAGGAAAAGAGACCCTTATACCCAGTCCTGGACCACACACCCACTCCACTGAATAGCAGGCTAGTGATTGCTTTGCAGCACTTGCAGTTAGCCACTAATTCCTTCCAAACCACTCATTGCTGAGTTTGCGATTTCCAATTTATTGTGTAATGTTCATGTCCAATGGCCCATGAGCACTGATACGTTTTAGAATTACTTTATCTTCATATGACAAGGATTGAAAAGGATTTGCCAGTAGATTGTCGACTTGATTCATGATGATGACTGCTTGTCTAGCTTGCTAACTAAGATTTTGAAAGTATGGTGTTGACATGATCAGTCCAATCAAAGCTATGGTAGATAACATGATTTGATGTCATTTTATCTGTGGCCAATGACTTTGAGCCTTCTTGGATGGGTACTTCTAATGTAAATCTATGGCAGCACCCAAGGGGCTTGAATTCTCTGTGAAGACTCCAAGCATGAGAAAGGGTTAAAACAGAGGCTTTGATTCCACTAATAAATTATATTACATGTAATTCAATTTCAATTTAAGGGGCTTTATTCGCATGGGAAACATATTTTACATTCCCAAAGCAAGTGAAATAATGTATCTACAGTTGAAGTTGGAAGTTTACATACACCTTAGCCAAATACATTTAAACTCAGTTTTTCACAATTCCTGACATTTAATCCTAGTAAAAAGTCCCTGTTTTAGGTCATCTAGGATCACCACTTTATTTTAAGAATGTGAAATGTCAGAATAATAGTTGATAGATAATGATTTATTTCAGCTTTTATTTCTTTCATCACATTCCCAATGGGTCAGACATTTACATACACTCAATTAGTATTTGGTAGCATTGCCTTTAAATGGTTTAACTTGGGTCAAACATTTCAGGTAGCCTTCCACAAGCTCCCCACAATAAGTTGGGTGAATTTTGGCCCATTCCTCCTGACAGAGCTGGTGTGACTGAGTCAGGTTTGCAGGCCTTCCTGCTCGAACACGCTTTTTCAGTTCTGCCCTCAAATTTTCAATAGGATTGAGGTCAGGGCTTTGTGATGGCCACTCCAATACCTTGACTTTGTTGTCCTTAATCCAGTTTGCCACAACTTTGGAAGTATGCTTGGTGTCATTGTCCATTTGGAAGACCCATTTGCGACCAAGCTGTAACTTCCTGACTGATGTCTTGAGATGTTGCTTCACTATATCCACATAATTTTCCTACCTCATGATGCCATCTATTTTGGGAAGTACACCAGTCCCTCCTGCAGCAAAAGACCCTCACAAGATGATGCTGCCACCCGGAGCTAGTAGCTAGCTGTGCAAGACATTATATAGATGAAATGATAAGTACCATATTTTTAAATGTGTGCATGGTCTTCTCCTTTGAGAAAACAACAGCTGATTCAAAGAGGGTGTGGCGGATATTACAACACTTCCGCAGTAGCCGCCAGGAGGATATTCTTGTGCATCCTCTCCTGAAGTAAGTAATCGAGGAGGGGAGGCTCCGTTCACCTACTAACAAATGTACACTTTCCTGGGGCCACTCGACCACTTATCGGTTTACGGGTCAAGGACAGAGGAATCGAGTCGAGGACAGAGAACAGACTTTACCTGATTGAGAATTTCCCTGTGTGTGAGAGTTTGAAGAGAATCCCCTGCTTGCTACATCATTCGTATTAAACCACCAGATGGCGTTATCCTCTTAGGGAAGATCCCTCTAGTCTAGTAGGGTCACTGTGGCCTGCTATGATGGTAAATGTGATATTTCAGATACATGAACAGGGTTCCAGTGCCCACAGACACCCATCTCATTCCCAGGACTTTAAGAGTCTATTGACGCACCGGCGCGTCAATTTAAGTAACATACAAAAAAAACACATCAAAATGTGTCAGTTAAAGCTAGAGATGTTTTTTTGCATGGGCTGCATCTCAACTCACTGCATCTGCGGTGGTAGGGGACCGAGCTGCAGTGGTAGGGGACCGAGCTGCGGTGGTAGGGGACCGAGCTGCGGTGGTAGGGGACCGAGCTGCAGTGGTAGGGGACCGAGCTGCAGTGGTGTTTGTCAGACCATGAGACAACTCGAAAATCTATCTTCTCACGAAATGTCTGTAGCGTCCGAATGGTCTACAAACTATTTACACTCTATGGAAAGGGGAGATTCTCACGACCACTGGTGTTCTCTGTTCTGCTCTACGACCCTCACAAGTGGACTCGTCTGAAGGTAACCGGTACCGTTTAAAAAAAATAGTTGTAGATAGTTTTGTGTCCTTTGGTCTGATGAGTGCAAATTTGAGATTTTTGGTTCCAACTGCCGTGTCTTTGTGAGACGCAGAGTAGGTGAAAGGATGATCGCCACATGTGAGGTTCCCACCCTGAAGGATGGAGGAGGTGGTGTGATGGTGCTTTGCTGGTGACACTGATTTATTTAGAATTCAAGGCATACTTAAACCAGCATGGCTGCCACAGCATTCTGCAGCGATACACCATCCCATCTGGTTTGCATTTATTGGGACAATAATTTGTTTATCAACAGGACTATGACCCAAAACACACCTCCAGGCTTTGTAAGGGATATTTGACCAAGAAGGAGCGTGATGGAGTGCTGCATCAGATGACCTGGCCTCCACAATCTCTCGACCTCAACCCAATTGAGATGGTTTGGAATGAGTTGGACCACAGAGTGAAGGAAAAGCAGCCAACAAGTGCTGAGCTTATGTGGGAACTCTTCCAACAGTCTTGAAGAAGAATTCCAGGTGTAGCTGGTTGAGAGAATGCCAAGAGTGTGCAAAGCTTTCATCAAGGCAAAGGTGGCTACTTTGAATAATATAAAATATATATTGATTTGTTTAAAACTTTTTGGTTACAACATGATTCCACGTGTTATTTCATAGTATTGATGTCTTCACTATTATTCTACAATGTAGAAAATAGTAAAAATAAATGCAAAACCCTTGAATGAGTAGGTGTGCCCAAACCTTTGACTGGTATTGTATGTAAAAAAATAAAAACATTTTGTTTAAATATTTTGTGTATGATACTTAAAGCGGCCACAACGTAATGGCACAGAGTAAATTGTAGCAATGTAAAGCACTCATAGGCCCCTTAGTGAGTGAATGAGTGTGGGAAGAGTAAATGTCCTAGGATGAATGAAAACAATGTTAACAACCTGCTTGAGTTATTGTTATTATGAGTTATGGAGCTGGCAACACCAAGGTTGTGGGTTCAATTCCCACATTGGCTACATTTACTGTGTGTGTTAAGTGTAAGTGGTTTAGGATAGAGCCACCTGCTGAAGTGACTGTAGCACAGAGCCGTGAGAGACACATTAAACCGGTCTTTGTGTCTGTGTCTGCGTGTGTGTTAGCGTTATAGCCGCTCTGTCATCCTGTGGGATTAACAGTACTTCTGAACAGCCCAGGGCCCGGTTTCCCATCATCCTATGGTTCTAAAATGAACTTAGCCTTCAGATGCTTTTTGGGAAACCGGGCCCTGATTACTCCACTCCTCTAAACACCTTATAATCCACACGTGCCACATGGGCAGGACAAGCACGTCACGCTTCTCTAAGAGGAGCGCTGAGGCAGTGTGGGAATCAGAACACACACACACTCCTGAGTTGCATGAGGATTGGACTAGGAGCAGTTTGACTCGTACTAAAAAGAGAAAGGAAGTTATATAGTGGAATGTGTGTGTAAATAAAAAGTGTACTTTGCCCTTGGTCAAAGTGATAGTCTACTTGTGTGATGCTTGATAGAGTGCAGCCCCCCCCCCCACATGATGTAGGCTTATGAGGAAGAGCAAACAAGGCGTCTGACACCTCAACACACAGCCAACACAGAGAGAATGCATCCATAACACCTTCTCAGTGATCACACCACACCACCAGAGCCACGGGATGATTACACAACGTTACAATAATGACCCGATCAGCCTTTTGGTTCATAACAATGTCACCTTTTAATCGAATTTCCAATAATCAGAGAATATATCAATCCCTTTGTACAAAAATACCTGAACAGGATATACAGAACAGATGGGTTGTGTTGGGTTGTGTTCAGTAGTGAACAAAATGTATTAAACCAAAGTGTAACAAAGAAACTACCTGAACATATCCAATTGAAACAAACAAGATTATAGTTTCACCTTGCAAAAAGGTTCTGCTAGGGTTTGCCGTATGGAACAGGACCCTGGATACGGTACATGGAGTTAAGGGCAGAGAGACAGGGAAGGTATAAGGCTAGACTGGCACAGAAGAAACTTTTGTCCAACCTTACATTTACTTTTTTATTTATTTCCTGGCTAATTTGATGAATGTATGAGAGAGATATCCTTAGAGATATCCTTAGAGATATCCTTAGAGATATCCTTAGAGATATCCTTAGCTAGTTCCGTTTCAGTCTCTAGTCCCTAGCCCCCTCAAACTCAAGTCTGGACCTCGAAGCCAGTTAAACTGCATTTCTTCATTGTTCCCCTCTAAACAGGGAGTGATTTAGACCTGGGACACCTGGTGAGTGCAATTAATTAGCAGGTAAAACAGAAAACCAGCAGGCTCCGGACCTTGTAGGGTAAGAGTTGAATACCCCTGCCTTAGACTATTGATCATGCCCTTTTTATGATGTAGGCCTAGATCAGAAAACTTGGATGGGTGAAGTAAGCAATCTGTTCTCACCATTGAGTGTAAGGCAGGATTTCCCAAACTGGGTCCTGGGGCCCCCATGGGTGCACATTTTGGGTTGTGCCCTAGCACTACACAACTGATTCAAATAATCATCTAATTTTGATTATTTTAAATCAGCTGTGTAGTGTTAGGGCACAAACCATGGGGGCCCCAGGACCAAGCTTTAGAAACACCGGTGTAAGGAAAGCTGCAGGGCCCGGATTCAATCAAAAAGGTGCTTTGTCGACAAGTGCATTGCACTTTAAGGTAATTTACGCTTGTGCCGACATCTGCAGCGTTTACCATAAACGTGATCTCCACAAACGTCAGGGAAATTGCATTTGAAAGGCGCATTGTCGACAGTGCAGTGGGCTTGTCAACAGCACATCTTTGATTGAATCCTGGCCTAAGTCATGTTCAGGACAGCGACTCACAGCATCGAAAGTCCTTACATAGACAGTTAACATTCTCTGAGCCAGTCAGCTTATACATCCTGCAGAATTCAATGCATGCTAAAAGAGTCCAGTTTGAAAGCTTAATTTAATACTGTTTATGTTCTGGTATATTATTTATATATATATAAAAGTTCAATTTGTGATAAAATCAAAAGCAAACAGTCAATTAATCAAATAATGAAAAAAAATCTTCACCTTCATTTGAGATGGAGTGATGAGTAAAAGCATAACGCCCAATACATAGGTAATGTCCTAAATGGCACCCTATTCTCTTTAATACTGCACTATATAGTGAATAGGGTGCCATTTGGAACGCACTCATAGTGATCTGTAACCTAGATACAGTGTTAGATCTACAGCTTTTCCATAGTTTCACATTCTATAAAATAGATATTCATATGCTGAATGTATATATACTGTACATCCATATGATTGGACTTCTGTGAAGGATTGCATTATAACACAGTGATTAAGAGGCAAAGACTGAGAGAGTGAGACAGAGAGACAGAGAGAGACAAAGGGGTGGTTATAATTTTAGCCTGCCCTAACTGACTAAGATGTCCAGCCAGAGCTTCTGAGTGAGGTGAAGTATTTGATTGGTTGGTAGTGCAGACTCCTGTAGAGCTGGAGTCAGGTATGTCAGGTATGGTTCAGGAGGTGATGGTATGGTGATGGTATGGTTCAGGAGTGATGGGATGGGAGTAACAACAGTGACGTTATTCAGAGAGCTGTCCTGGCAGAGTGCCTGGTAGCCCCTTGCTGATGTATGTGTTTGCGCGTGAGTCTAGTAAATCTGATGGAAGCTTTGAGCAGGTATTATGTCACACACTCGCTAGGCCAACAGCTCTGCTGCCTCACGCTAGAAGACTGAGAAGGATGAGACAGGATAAGACGGGACAGGCCAGAATGGGTCGGGACAGAACAGTTTAGGACAGAACAGTTCAGGGACCTTACAGGACCAAACAGGGGCTGGCTTAGTCCCAATACTCACAGAAATCTCCCTACTCAACCCTTTTTTCCATTCCTAAACAGGAGAGGAAGATTTGGAACATAATACATTTCAGATAAAATAATAGGTGGACTATGTGCATTATAATAGTATGACTTCACACACACACACACACACACACACACACACATACACACACACATAACAAGTCGAGAGAAACTAATTTAACTATGGCTGCAGCAAAGGCAACGTAGCATACATTTCAACATAAATACAGGCATGTTGGGGAGTGCTTTAAATGGATCCCTGTATTCTGATAATGAATACCCTCTCACATCTATTGGTCACTGATCAGTTAGGAACTCCCCTCACCTGGTTGTCTAGATCTTAATTGGACACAAATTGAAAGGACAAACCAAAAACCAGCAGACACTAGGTCCTTCATGGAATGAGTTTGACACCCCTGGTCTACAACATCAAGGTGTGGGTCAGGGACAATACAGCCAAACCTAGGTTCAAATACTACTTGAAATCTATCAGATACTTGGGAGATTGCCTTGAGTGTCAGATGGGTGGGGTTTGACGTTTTGGGACTGTTATATTGGTCTATTAAGCCAGGCAAGCTCAATCAAGCACAGAAAGTATTTGAAATGATTTCAAATAGTATTTGAACACAGCATCATGCTGACTGCAGTAGGAAGCTAACAACTGACTTGGAGAACACTTATTGACATTCATACAATACTGACTGGCGGTGATGAGGTTTTGTTCACTTACAGTGAAAAAATGCATTGGACATATGTTCTAAGTGCAATATTAGTGTGGGTATTGGAATGTAGCCTGAAAGATTGAACTCTTGACAGTACAAATTGAAGGTGCAGGGGGCAGGTTTGTGAGACTTCTCTTCCTTCCGTCCCGTTCTCATTTCTCTGAACTTTAGGGTTGATTTTAGAGAATGTTCTGGATTTTTCAAATGTTCTAATGGGATCAGGTAGAGCCGGACGTAGCAGGAACAGAGAGTCTGGGGAGCCTTTCAAGACTGAGAGGCATGGCTCTCAGTCCTGAAAGGCTCTCCAGCCTCTAATCCAATCTAATCCAATCAGCAGGCTGGGATTTCTTACGCAGAAAGAGAAGAGGAAGAGCAGGACAAAAGGAGAAGAAAGAGAAGAAGAAGAGCAGGACAAAGGGAGAAGAAAGAGAAGAAGAAGAGCAGGACAAAGGGAGAAGAAATAGAAGAAGAAGAAGAGCAGGACAAAGGGAGAAGAAAGAGAAGAGGAAGAGCAGGACAAGAGGAGAAGAATGAGAAGAGGAAGAGCAGGACAAGAGGAGAAGAATGAGAGGAGGAAGAGCAGGACAAGAGGAGAAGAATGAGAGGAGGAAGAGCAGGACAAGAGGAGAAGAATGAGAGGAGGAAGAGCAGGACAAGAGGAGAAGAATGAGAGGAGGAAGAGCAGGACAAGAGGAGAAGAATGAGAGGAGGAAGAGCAGGACAAGAGGAGAAGAATGAGAGGAGGAAGAGCAGGACAAGAGGAGAAGAATGAGAGGAGGAAGAGCAGGACAAGAGGAGAAGAATGAGAGGAGGAAGAGCAGGACAAGAGGAGAAGAATGAGAGGATGAAGAGCATGACAAGAGGAGAAGAATGAGAGGAGGAAGAGCAGGACAAGAGGAGAAGAAAGAGAGGAGGAAGAGCAGGACAAGAGGAGAAGAATGAGAGGAGGAAGAGCAGGACAAGAGGAGAAGAATGAGAGGAGGAAGAGCAGGACAAGAGGAGAAGAATGAGAGGAGGAAGAGCAGGACAAGAGGAGAAGAATGAGAGGAGGAAGAGCAGGACAAGAGGAGAAGAAAGAGAGGAGGAAGAGCAGGACAAGAGGAGAAGAATGAGAGGAGGAAGAGCAGGACAAGAGGAGAAGAATGAGAGGAGGAAGAGCAGGACAAGAGGAGAAGAAAGAGAGAGGAAGAGCAGGACAAGAGGAGAAGAATGAGAGGAGGAAGAGCAGGACAAGAGGAGAAGAATGAGAGGAGGAAGAGCAGGACAAGAGGAGAAGAATGAGAGGAGGAAGAGCAGGACAAGAGGAGAAGAATGAGAGGAGGAAGAGCAGGACAAGAGGAGAAGAATGAGAGGAGGAAGAGCAGGACAAGAGGAGAAGAATGAGAGGAGGAAGAGCAGGACATGAAAGAGGAGGAAGAGCAGAACATGAGGAGCAGAAAGAGAGGAGGAAGAGCAGGTTGAGAAGGAGCATTCAGCTTCATTCAGTTTACAAGAGAACTGTAGGCTGTCTGTTCAGAAGTGCAAATAGTTCTGCAACAGTAATACAACATCATCGCAATGCCATCAGCTCTGACAGGCAAGTTCACATCTCAAACAATCACCTGCCACTTCATACAAACGGCCAACACAGTTTGCTTTTGTTCTGTTTGTTGTTAGCTTTTTCTCTTCCTAGTGGCCGTGTATAAAGTATCGTAGATAGAGTGAGATGGTTGGTCCAATAAGGAAAGCAGAGGAAAGACATGATGCCCCCAGGCAACATCACGTTTCAGGATACCCCCCAGGCAACATCACGTTTCAGGATACCCCCCAGGCAACATCACGTTTCAGGATACCCCCCAGGCAACATCACGTTTCAGGATACCCCCCAGGCAACATCACGTTTCAGGATACCCCCCAGGCAACATCACGTTTCAGGATACCCCCAGGCAACATCACGTTTCAGGATACCCCCCAGGCAACATCACGTTTCAGGATACCCCCCAGGCAACATCACGCTTCAGGATACCCCCCAGGCAACGTCACGCTTCAGGATGCCCCCCAGGCAACATCACGTTTCAGGATGCCCCCCAGGCAACGTCACGCTTCAGGATGCCCCCCCCCAGACAACGTCACGCTTCAGGATGCCCCCCCAGGCAACGTCACGCTTCAGGATGCCCCCCAGGCAACGTCACGCTTCAGGATGCCCCCCAGGCAACGTCACGCTTCAGGATGCCCCCCCAGGCAACGTCACGCTTCAGGATGCCCCCCAGGCAACATCACGCTTCAGGATACCCCCCAGGCAACGTCACGCTTCAGGATGCCCCCCAGGCAACATCACGTTTCAGGATGCCCCCCAGGCAACGTCACACTTCAGGATGCCCCCCCCCAGACAACGTCACGCTTCAGGATGCCCCCCCAGGCAACGTCACGCTTCAGGATGCCCCCCAGGCAACGTCACGCTTCAGGATGCCCCCCCAGACAACGTCACGCTTCAGGATACCCCCCAGACAACGTCACGCTTCAGGATGCCCCCAAGACAACGTCAGCCAGATGGCAGCATGAAGCATCAGGTGATCAGCTTATAAAGACTGGACTGCACAGGTTGATTTTTACACATGGTCAATCGTTGTGATCAATTCGATCCCTGATGATCAATAAAGAAGTGCGGGGAAACCAGCCCCCTGTCTATCGTCTGTCTGAGGTGGGTGAAGGAGGAGGAAACAGGGGCCTGGTTGGATCCACAGATTACTATAGTACACCACATGTCTGTTTGTCTGTCGATTTATCTATCTGTGTGGCCACTTTCCAATCCCCCCCCCCCCAAAAAAAAGTGTGCAATTGTTCACTACCCCTCATGCATTTTAAAAGCATTGGTGTAACTAAGCATGTACCATCAGCTTCCAACACTCCATTCCTTTCAAATCCACAAGGAACGAGTGAATAAGTGCACACTTGACGAGCTAGTGAACAAGGGGTAGAGAATTTAACTGCAGACAGAGGGTAGTTTAGTGAGATCAGAGGGCAGGCGTATGGTTCATGGGTCAGAGGTCAGGGGTGAAGGGTCACAAGGCAACGGCGGTACAGGGGTGTTTGAGCTTGCAGGGCAGCACCCCTCTGTTGAGCTGGTAGAACTCCACCAGGTGGATCAGGTCTGTGAATTTGGTGGAGCCATCATCCAAACTGAACAACATCTGACCTTCCTCTTCACACTGTGAGAGAGAGAGAGAGAGAGAGAGAGAGAGAGAGAGAGAGAGAGAGAGAGAGGAGACAATATACAATACCGTTGAGAAGGAGGCAGGAGATAGGATGTGAGAGCAAACTGAGATGGAGCCAAATTGGATGAACAAGAAGGAAGTGGAACCGAATAGAGGTAGATGAGTATAAAGAACTGACCGGTAGGATCTGGAAGTGTCTGATCTTCTGGTGGTGGCACAAGGTCAGGACAAACGCCTTGGGGTTACTTTGACTGTCTCTCAGCAGGAACAACCTGACACACCCACACATAAAACATTTTCACTTATGCTGTACATCTATACACAGGGACGGTCTGTGGGTACTAGGATGGATGGATGGGAGGGTGGCTTAAGAAGGATAATACAGCTTCTAAGCCTTACCCGTCTACTTGTCCTTGTTGCATGATCATCTTGTGGGACTCTTCTCTAATGATGCGACCATGGAACCATAGCTGTGTTCTGTGGATCACTGAAAGACAACATCAGGTTTCAGGTGTCTGAAAGATATTTTCGGCTTTCAATGTATAAACACAAGATGTGCACTATACAGCTTTACACATGCAGAGATACAAGCAGCCTGCATCCAAAATGGCACCCTTTCCCTATATAGTGTTCTTCTTATGACCAGGGCCCATAAGTAGTGCACAATGAAGGAAATAGGGTGCCATTTGGGAGGTAACCACAGATATAGGAACTGCTTCATATCCCACTTGTGTAACAACAACTTGTGTAACAATACACTCCATTAAATCAACCCTTAACCGACAATGCAGTTTTAAGTAAAAAATCTAATTAAAATAACACAATTAAAGAGCAGTAGTAAAATAACAGTAGCGAGGCTATATACAGGGGGTACCGGTACAGAGTCAATGTGGAGGCTATATACAGGGGGTACCGGTACAGAGTCAATGTGGAGGCTATATACAAGGGGTACCGGTACAGAGTCAATGTGGAGGCTATATATAGGGGGTACCGGTACAGAGTCAATGTGGAGGCTATATACAGGGGGTACCGGTACAGAGTCAATGTGCTGGGGTACAGGTTAGTCAAGGTCATTGAGGTAATATGTACATGTAGGTAGAGTTAAATTGACTCCAAATAGATAATAAATAGAGAGTAGAAGCAGCGTAAAGGGGGGGGGGGGACAATGCAAATAGTCTTGGTAGCCATTTGATTAGCTGTTCAGAAGTCTTATGACTCGGGGGTAGAAGCTGTTAAGAAGACTTTTGGACCTAGACTAGGCGCTCCGGTACTGCATGCTGTGCGGTAGCAGAGAGAACAGTCTATGACTACGTTGGCTGGAATCTTTGACAATTTTTAGGGCCTTCATCTGACACCGCCTGGTATAGAGGTCCTGGGATGGCAGGAAGCTTGGCCCCAGTGAGATACTGGGCTGTACGCACAACCCTCTGTAGTGCCTTGCGGTCAGAGGCCGAGCAGTTGCCATACCAGGCAGTGATGCAACCAGTGAGGATGCTCTCGATGGTGCAGCTGTAGAAACTTTTGAGGATCTGAGGACCCATGCCAAATCTTTTCAGTCTCCTGAAGGGGAATAGGCTTTGTCGTGTCATCTTCACGACTGTCTTGGTGTGTTTGGACCATGATAGTTTGTTGGTGATGTGGACACCAAGGAACTTGAAGCTCTCAAGCTAGTCCACTACAGTTCCGTTGATGACAATGGGGGCGTACTCAGTCCTCCTTTTCCTGTAGTCATCAACAATCATCTCCATTGCCTTGATCACATTGAGGGAGAGGTTATTATCCTGGCACCACACGGCCAGGTCTCTAACCTCCTCCCTATAGGCTGTCTCATCGTTGTCGGTGATCAGGCCTACCACTGTTGTGTCGTCGGCAAACTTAATGATGGTGTTGGAGTCGTGCCTGGCTATGCAGTCATGGGTGAGTAGAGGAGGGGACTGAGCACGCACCCCTGAGGGGCCCCCGTGTTGTGGATCAGCGTGGCAGATGTATTGTTACTTACCCTTACCACCGGGGGTGGCCCATCAGCAAGTCCATCATCCAGTTGCAGAGGGAGGTGTTTAGTCCCAGGGTGGAGTGCAATAGAGATTGCATCATCTGTGGATCTGTTGGGGTGGTGATGCAAATTGGAGTGGGTCTAGGGTATCTGGGATAATGGTGTTGATGTGATCAACCTTTCAAAGCACTTCATGGCTACAGATGTGAGAGCTTCGGGTCAGTAGTCATTTAGGCAGGTTACCTTAGTGTTCTTGGGTGCAGGGACTATGGTGGTCTGCTTGAAATATGCTGTCAGGGAGAGGTTGAAAATGTCAGTGAAGACACTTGCCAGTTGGTCAGTGCATGCTTGGAGTACACTTCCTGGTAACCCGTCTGAACCTGCGGCCTTTTGAATGTTGACCTGTTTAAAGGTCTTACTCACATCGGCTACGGAGAGCGTGATCACACAGTTGTCCGGAACGGCTGATGCATGCTTCAGTGTTGCTTGCAGGCATAGAAGTTATTTAGCTCATCTGGTAGGCTCGTGTCACTGGACAGCTCGTGGCTGTGCTTTCCTTTGTCGTCTGTAATAGTTTGCAAGCCCTGCCACATCCGACGAGCGTTGGAGCCGGGGTAGTATGATTCAATCTTAGTCCTGTATTGATGCTTTGCCTGTTTGATGGTTCATCGGAGGGCATAGCGGGATTTCTTATAAGCGTCCGGGTTAGAGTCCCGCTCCTTGAAAGTGGCAGCTCTACCGTTAAACTCTGTGCGATGTTGCCTGTAATCTATGCCTTCTGGTTGGGTATGTACGTACGGACACTGTGGACGACATCGTCATCGATGCACTTATTGATGAAGCCAGTTACTGATGTGGTGGACTCCTCAATGCCATTGGAAGAATCTGTGCAAGAAAAACAGTCCTGTAGGTGAGCATCTGCGTCATCTTACCGAGTCACTGGTGCTTCCTGCTTTAATTTTAGCATGTAAGCAGGAATCAGGAGGATAGAGTTATGGTCAGATTTGCCAAATGGAGGGAGAGGGAGAGCTTTGTACACATCTCTGTGTGTGGAGTAAATGTGGCCTAGAGTTATTTTTCCTCTGGTTGCACATTTAACATGCTGATAGAAATGAGCTATAAATGGATTGAAGTTTCCCTGCATTAAAGTCCCCGGCCACTAGGAGCGCTGCCTCTGGATGAGTGTTTTCCTGTTTGCTTATGGCGGAATACAGCTCATTGAGTGTGGTCTTATTGCCAGCATTGGTTTGTGGTGGTAAATAGACAGCTACGAACAATATAGATGAAAACTCTCTTGGTAAATAGTGTGGTCTACAGCTTATCATGAGATACTCTATCTCAGGCGAGGAAAACCTTAATATTAGATTTTGTGCACCAGCTGTTGTTTACAAATATACACAGACTGCCACCCCATGTCTTACTTGAGGCAGCTGTTCTATCTTGTCGATGCAGCGTAAACCCTTCAAGCTGTAGGTTATCCGTGTTTATCGTTCAGCCATGACTCGTGAAACATAAAATGTTACAGTTTTTAATGTCCCATTGGTAGGATATTCATGATCGTAGCTTGTCTATTTTGTTATCCAATGATTGTACGTTGGCTAATAGGATTGATGGTGGAGGCAGATTACACACTCGCCGTCGGATCCTTACAAGGTACCCAGACCAAAATCCCAGATCTCTCCGTCTCTTTCAAATGCGAATGACGGGGATTTGGGCCTTGTCGGGTGTCTGAAGTAAATTCTTTGCGTTCGACTCGTTAAAGAAAAAATCTTTGTCCAGTACGAGGTGAGTAATCGCTGTCCTGATATACAGAAGCTATTTTCGGTAATAAGAGACAGTGGCATAAACATTATGTACAAAATAAGTCACAAATAACAATAGCACAATTGGTTAGGAGTCCGTAAAACGGCAGCCATCTCCTCCGGCGCCATCTAGCATTACTAAGTATTTATGAAGTTACTGTTAAATGTTGTTACTAGTGTAATTATTACAGTACTACTATCCATGTATAAGAGCAAAGTAATGTAAAGTGTAGGGTACCTGAGCTGAGAGAAGATGGGTGGAGGAGGCTGGGACTGCCCAGAGCATTCATACGGTGACCACGTTTCTGATGGCAGGAAAGATTAAAATAAAAAACTATTTTAGATTCAGAATGACAGAAGTACACCTTCTTCTTAGTCTGAGTTTCCCAATCTTCCATCCCATCCACTTCCTCTCCTTCCTACTCTTCTCCTCACCCTCCATGTCTGTCCCTCCTCCACCGCGGCATTCTGTGCTTCCATAGGGTTCTCTATGACGCGTCCCGTCCTGCCGGAGAAGTCCATGGCCACCAGAGAGTTCTCAGACACACTCCTCTACAGAGACAGAGAACTTGTCTGAGCCATGCTACCGCTCTCCAATAGATTCTAGTTTGCTTAATTAGAGTAGGGAATAGAAACATGTGAATAGGAATCTTACCACAGGAGTAGAGAAGTGTGAGACAGGAGACTTCCGCTGCTGGGGACTCTTGTAGTTCTGATACAGTAATATCCCATACTGTCAAAACAGAACATATATGTAGCGCACAACAAAATATATTTTCAAGTAATAAATATAAATGAAACATCAGTTATACAGAAGATTCTGTGTGTGTGTGTGTGTGTGTGTGTGTGTGTGTGTGTGTGTGTGTGTGTGTGTGTGTGTGTACTGTACCTTTAACAGTCTGAAGGCAGTCATCCAGCAGGTTCTGCTCTGTTCATCTTCTGCGCACAGCATCCTCAGCTCCTTGCACTCACTCCTCACCTTACTGGGCTGTCAATCAAACAATCAGCCAATCATTGAACCTTACTGGGCTGTCAATCAAACAATCAAATGTTCAGTTAGACAACCCGTTAGCCAGTATTCACTAAATCTATAACTAGATATTGTTTGAAGCTCTTTAATATTCTCTCCAACTAAGATCACTGCCCGGTATGGCAACTGCTTGGCATCCGATCGAAAGGAGCTACAGAGGGTAGTGCATACAGCCCAGTACATCACTGGGGTCGAGCTCCCTGCCATCCAGGACCTCTATACCAGTCGGTGTCAGTTGAAGGCCCTAAAAATTGCCAAAGACTCCAGCCATCCAAGCCATAGACTGTTCTTTCTGCTCCTGCACGGCAAGCGGTACTGATGCACCCATAATACGTGGCATGGACTCATTCTGGTGGGCACTAATAGTGTTTAACATGTCTACCTCGTCTCTGTACCCCACACAAGCAATTATCTGTAAGGTCCCTCAGTCGAGCAGTGAATTTCAAACACAGATTCAACCACCAAGTCCAGGGAGGTTTAACAATGCCTCATAAAGAAGGGCACCTATTTGTTAAAAAAAAGGAAAAAAAAGTCTAACCTTTATTTAACTAGGTAAGTCAGTTAGGAACAAATTCTTACTTACAATGACAGCCTACCCCCTGGCCAAACAATCCACTAACCCGGACGACGCTGGGCCAATTGTGCGCCGCCCTATGGAACTCTCGATCACGGACGGTTGTGACACAGCTTGGGATCGAACCAGGGTCTTTAGTGACGCCTCTAGCACTGCAATGCAGTGCCTTAGTCCGCTGCGTCACTCGGAAGACACTGAATACTCCTTTGAACATGGTGAAGTTATTAATTACACTATAGATGGTATATCAATACACCCAGTCACTACAAATATGATTAAAAAAAAGATGTAACCTTTTTAACTAGTCAAGTCAGTTAAGAACATATTCTTATTTACCATGACGGCCTAAGATACAAGCATCCTTCCTAACTCAGTTGTCAGAGAGAAAGGAAACCGGTCAGGGATTTCACCATAAGGCCAATAAAGACTTTAAAAGTTACAGAGCTTAATGGCTGTGACAGGAGAAAACTGAGGATGAATAACATTGTAGTTAATCCACAATACTAACCTAATTGACAGAGTGAAAAGAAGGAAGCCTGGACCGAATAACATATTCCAAAACATTCCGTTTTGCAACAAGGTACTAAGTAATACTGCAAAAACATTTTGGCAAAGCAATTCACTTTTTTGTCCTGAATACAAAGTATTATGTTAGGGGCAAATCCAATACAACACACACGGTGTACCATTCTCCATATTTTCGAACATAGTGGTGGCCGCATCATGTTACGGGTATGCTTGTAATCATTAAGGACTGGGGAGTTTTTCAGGATAAAAAAATTAATGGAACAGCGCTAAGTACAGGCAAAATCCTAGATAAAAACCTGGTTCAGTCTGCTTTACACCAGACACTGGGAGATGAATTCACCTTCCAGCAGGACAATAACCTAAAACACAAATCTACACTGGAGTTGCTTACCAAGAAGACAGTTAACATTCCTGAGTGGCCAAGTTACAGTTTTTACTTAAATCTACTTGAAAATGGTTGTCTAGCAATGATCAACCACCAATGACAGAGATTGCAGAATTTTGAAAAAAATAAATGTGCAAATGTTGCACAATCCAGGTGTGGAAAGCTCTTAGAGACTTAACCAGAAAGACTCACTGCTGTTATCGCTGCCAAAGGTGTTTCTACAAATTATTGACTCAGTGGTGTGAATACTTAGGTAAATGAGAAATATCTGTATTTCATTATCCATACATTTCCCCCAAAAATATATAATACATTTTCACTTTGTCATTATAGGGTACTGTGTCTAAATATAAAAAAATAATATATTTCATCCATTTAGAATTCAGGCTGTAACACAAACTGTGGAATAAGTCAAGGGGAATGAATAGTTTCTAAAGGCCAAGATATCGTTACTCATTGTGTATTTATTATTACATGTTTTCTATTATTTCTCTATTTTCTTTCTCTCTTCATTGTTGGGAAGGGCCCATAAGTAAGCATTGCACTGTCAGTCTACACCGGTTGTTTATGAAGCATGTGACAAATAACAATTGTGTGTCAGGCTCAGTGTGTCCTAGCAGGCCCTGTCCCAGCCTATCCCACTAGGCCGAGCCAGTATAACCTGGTTACATCCAGGGATAACCCCCACAGAGGTATACACATTACAGGACTGTCTATCTGCTACCTGGGGCCAGTGTGTGTGAGTGTGTCCCTCACCTTGATACAGAACTGGTAGTCAGTGGGGGCGTTGTGCAGCTTCCTCCCTGTGGTCACTGTGAACACACTACTGTCCTCCAGGTCTGACAACAACTGGAGGTGTCTGGGTTCCTAGAGAGAGGATGGAGGTAGGGAGGAGGTTTGAACAGTCCTTCCTTGGAGTAGTTTCTTTAGTGCAGTGCACTAAACAAATAATTGGACACTAGGGCAATGAGAAGTAATTCTTCCCTTCTTCCTACCTTGGAGGATCCTTTAGTGGAGTAGTAGAGTCCAGAGCGTCTGAGGAACATGGAGAGTCTCTTCCAGGACTTCCTGCCAGACTCCT